>NW_022437049.1:3965665-3989821 GCF_009761245.1 Sapajus apella | reverse complement strand
AAAAGGAGAAAGGAAAGGAAAGGGAAAAGGAGAAAGGAAAGGAAAGGGAAAAGGAGAAAGGAAAGGAAAGGGAAAAGGAAAGGAAAGGGAAAAGGAAAGGAAAGGAAAGGAAAGGGAAAAGGAAAAGGAAAAGGAAGGAAAGGAAAGGAAAGGAATGGAAAGGAAAGGAAAGGGGAAAGGAAAAAGGAAAAAGGGAAGGGAAGGGAAGGGGAGAAAAGAAAAGAAAATAAAGAAAAGAAAAGAAAAGAAAAGAAAAGAAAAGAAAAGAAAAGAAAAAAGAAAAGAAAAGAAAAGAAAACTTGTAAAAGCTATGTACCCTAACTGCTTTTCAAAATGCTGCCAAGCAATAAAGTACTTTCCAACGAAGAGTTAATAAAGCAGATCACAGGAAGATTGAGTAATTCAAAAACTTAAAAACCCAAATGTTTTGCCATGTCACTCTAATGAATTTGTCACAAAATATTTGTTTAAATATATTTTATTATGGTTAGAACATAAAAACCAGTGATACACTAAGTATCTTCACTGAGTGTCTTCTTAAAAAGCCAGTTTTGAAGTATTTATGAAATTATTTTCAGCCAGGCATGGTGGCTCATGCCTGTAATCCCAGCACTTTGGGAGGCCGAAATGGGCAGATCACATGAGCCCAGGAGTTCAAGACCAACCTGGGCAACATGGTGAGACCTTGTCTCTATGAAAAATAGAAAAATTGGATGGGTGTAGTTGTGTCCATCTGTAGTCCCAGCTACACGGGAGGTTGAGATGGGAGGATCACCTAAGACTGGGAAGTCAGGGCTGCAGTGAGCCATAATGCCACTGTACTCCAGCCCAGGCCACAGAGCGAGACCCTGCCTGAAAAATTTTTTTCAAAATATATATTTTTATATTTTTAAAATATAAAAATATATCTCAAAAATATCTCAAAAAATTTAAAAAAAATACATATATATATATATATATATATGTATTTTTTTTTTTTTTTTTTAAATTTTTGAGACAGGGTCTCACTCTGTGGCCTGGGCTGGAGTGCACTGGCATTATGGCTCACTGCAGCCCTGACCTCCCAGACTCAGGTGATCCTCCCATCTCAGCCTCCCATGTAGCTGGGACTACAGATGGACACATCTTTAGTTTATATATAAACTAAAGTTTTTACTATAGAAAGTTTTTACTATAAAAAGTTTTACTATATAAAGTTTTCACTATATTATGCTATGGACAAGAAGCTTCAGCAAACAACTGATAGGGATGCTGGTTAAACCAAAACTACAGAGATCATCTAAGACAAGATAACAATCACCCAATGTTTTGGCGCCCAAAAAAAAAAAAAAAAAAAGAGAACAGTAACAGCACTTAGAAGTAGTCTCTACACAATCAGTCCAAATAATAAATTTTGTTATAAACAAATATTTATAACGCTAGGTTAAAAAAAAAATGAGGCCTGGGCGCAGTGGATCTCACCTGTAATCCTAGCACTTTGGGAGTCTGAGGCGGGCAGATCACAAGGTCAAGAGATCCCACTAAGTTGCCCAGGCTGGTTTCAAACTCCTAGGCTCAAGTGATCCTCCTGCCTCAGCCTCCCAAAGTGCTGGGATTACAGACATAAGCCACCACATCAAGCTTGACGAATTTAAAAAATGTATTTTTAAGTGATTTTATTTTTAATCTTTGTGGGTACATAGGAAGTGTATATATTTATGGAGCACATGAGGTGTATATATTTATGGAGCACATGAGCTGTTTTGATACAGGCATATAATACATGATAATCACATCTTGGAACATGGGGTACACATCCCCTCAAGCATTTATCTTTTGTGTTATAATCTAATTATACTCTGTTATTTTAAAAAGGACAGTTAAATTATTGACTACAGTCACCCTGTTGTGCTCTAAAATACTAGACCTTATTCATCCTAACTACTTTTTGTACCATTAACCATCCACGCCTTCCCAAACTCACCACTACCTTTCCCAGCCTCTGGTAATACTCTCTGTCTCCATGGGTTCAATTGTTTTGATGTTTAGATCCCACAAATAAGAACATGTGATGTTTGTCTTTCTCTGCCTGGCTTATTTCACTTAATATAATAACTCCAGTTCCATTCATGTTGTCACAAGTGACTAAATCTCATTATTTTTCATGGCTGAATAATACTCCACTGCCTATAAGTCAAGCTTAAAGAATTTTAAGCATACCAGAATGGTACAGGAAGTTCCCCCATTGTACTCATTCCTGAGTTTCAGCCATTATCAACTAATGACCAATCTTGTTTCACTCACACTCTTTTTTTTTTTTTTTTTTTTTTTGAGGCAGTCTTCCTCTTGTCACCCGGGCTGGAGTGCAGTGGTGCAATCTTGGCTCACTGCAGCCTCCGCCTCCTGGCCTCCTGAGTAGCTGGGATTATAGGTGGCCACCACCACGCTTAGCTAATTTTTGTATTCATACTCTCACGTTCTTTCTTCATTCTATATTGTTTTGAAGCAAATCCCATATAATAGTTTTATATGTAAGTATCTTAGTATATATTCCTTAGTATATTTTCTAAAAATATAAACACAGTGTCCATAATGATTAATTTAAAGGGTAACATACAATTCTTAATAACTGTTCTGTTACTAATTTTCTTCATGTAAATAATGTTGTTATTATTTATGTTGGTTTCAATTTTTCTTCTAGCTGTTTAAAAAAACAGAAGGGAGTATCTTGATGTTTGTAACTTTTCTCATATTTTAGTTTAAGAGATTTACAGAATTTCTAGATCAAAAGGCCACATTACAGTGGCATCAGAGTATGAGAACCAGTTTTACGATGCTCACTAGCAGTAGATGTGATAGTTTAATAAACTTTTTGCTGATTTAAGAGGCAAATATTTGTTCTAGTTAGGAAAAAAGTGAGGCTAGTGGGGCAGAAGCATTCTTTTAACAATATATATGTGATAATATATATTTATTATCTTCTTTAACGGATTTTGTGTTTTATTGTATATTGTGATTTTAAACATTTTTGTAGGTCAAGGGGTCTAGCCTTTTCATAAACACTTTGAGGAATGTAATATACAGAAAAGTACATAACACAAGTAAGTATAAAGTCTAACTTCACTAAAACTAATACTCATGTAACCACTACCCAGATTGAGAACTAAAACATTACAGCATCCCAGAAACCCTCCTACCCCATGAATTTTGTCTCTGTTAAGACCTTCTCTTCCCTTCTCCCCAGAGGTAGCCACTGTCCTGCTTTTTATGGATTCACTTTTTTTTATTTTTAAATTTTTATTTATATATATATCTTTTTGAGATGGACTCTCGTTCTGCCGCCCAAGCAGAGTGCAGTGGTGCAATTCAGCTCACTGCAACCTCCACCTCAGGGTTCAAACGATTCTCCTGCCTCAGCCTCCCGAATAGCTGGGATTATAGGCACCCGCCACCACACCTAGCTAATTTTTGTAATTTCAGTAGAGATGGGGTTTCATCATGTTGTCCAGGCTGGTCTCAAACTCTTGGCCTCAAGTGATCTGCCCCGCTCGGCCTCCCGAAATGCTGGATTACAGGTGTAAGCCATTGTGCCCAGCCCTTTTTTGCTCTTTAAAGTGATGAATATATTCCTAAACAGTGTAGTTTAATAATCTGGCTTTACTTGTTTTTTTAATTATATAAATGGAATTACTGTATCAGAATCTTGATTCATGTGAATGAATATATTGTGATAAGAAGGAAAATCTAGAGTCTGAAGAATGAGAACTTTTTTGCTGGCAGCACCCTTGAGAGTCATTAGTAGCTCCTGGCAACTTAGGGATCTCAGTGTTTGTATAGCTCAGTGGGAGATAGTCTGCAGGAGTGAGGGTAGTCAAGGCTCTGAAGAAAGACCTACCCTAGATAGAACCATAGGTGGGGATAGGGGCGGGGCCATTTAGCTAGTCATTTGGACCTCTGTTTTTGATTCAGCAGTTGCCTTTGGCCTCTTGATAGACTTAATTCATTCTTTTCACAGCAAAACTGGTGTTTAGGCCCAACATCTCCTGGTGGTTAGAAAATAGCATTAACTAGTTGAGGTTATGCATTTATAGCAGTACGCATTGTCATTAAAACCTCTGTTTGATTAACTCATGTCATAATGAGTATTGTACTTATCTGAGAAGTGACTCTATAATTATATTAAAGACTGTGTTTGTGCATTTCAATCACTAAATCAATCTAAACATAGGGAATCAATTTTTAAATACACTTACCAGGATGATTGGAAATGGGGGGCTGGAATGCAAGCTCATTGTGAACAGGCCCTAAAGAAAAGACAACAAAAATTCCATTTTTATTTATTAAAAGTTGTCTAATGCTAAAACTTTTGGTAAATCTTACTCAAATATAACTATTATAGGTTAAGAGTTGTTTAAAACAAGCTTATGCAACGTCTAAGAACTTAAAAGTTTAGATTACTTTACAATAAGCAAATCATATTGAACTATTAATAATTTTGTGGCTATTTAATAACTAACATTTTAGTGCTACCTGCCAAGTGCTATTATTACACAATTTACACATAATTTTACATCCAGTATTTAATGCAGAATATAAATGAATTATTCATGTAATGTGCAATACAGTACAATTTATAGTGCAGTGTATAATAATAAACTGTGAGGTCTATCCTAAAAACAAGTGCTTATGTTAATTAAGGATGTTATATAATAAAATTGTAGCTAACACAATTGAAAACTTGTTATGTGTTAAGACACAGTGCTAAACACCTCACATAAATTATTACATTTACTTCTTACAAACACCCCTTGAGGTAGACACTACTACAGGTAATATTACTCTTGAGGCTTAATGAGGTGAAGTAACTTGTCAATGGTCACAGAGCCAGTTAAAGGTCCAAACCCAACACTCTTAACCACTATGATGGCCCAGGGAGCCATTAAAAATTACGTTCTCTTAAGAAATAGAAAAAACAGTAACATAACTGAAAAGAAGCAAGATATATACAATACACATATAGTAGGTGCCCTCTGTCAATTGACATATACCTGTTTATATGACTGGAAGGAAAATGACAAAATATTAGAAGTGGCTATTTTTGAGTAGCAGGATTCAGGGTAATTTTGCTTTTCTTATTTACCCTTTTCTATATTGTCTAAGTTTTCTTTGATACTATTAATATTATAATGAGATTGATTTTACTAAGCCATATGAACAATTCTCCTATTCTACCTGAAACTAGAGGCTATCTGTAGGGTATTCCTCCCAATCATGCTGGCACAGAGTTATTGATAGATTCAACATTATCCAAAGTACAATGAATATTATGCTAAGGGAAACCTTGAGAACTTAGTGCTCAAAGGGTTTCAATCCATTATGGGTGGATATACAAGACACACATGAGATCTAAGAACATATACAAAGCAAACAAACAAATGAATGGAAATCAATGTGATGTTAATGAAACATTAGCAACAGAGAAATAAATGTATTCAGCAAACATTACTCCTCTAAAAAGGTGTAACTATGAAAAATAATACTGTTCACAAAAAATACTGAAAATCACTATTTAATGAAACAAAATCACAGGATGAATAAAAGATGTAAAAACATTAAAAAAAAAAAAAAAAAGAAAAGAAAAGAAAAGAAAACAAAGCCCTACCAAAAAAAAGAAAAAAAAAAAAGCCCTTACAACAAAAACAAGAGCTTACAGTAATGTCCGGGATGGGGCGGCATAGGCGGGTGGTGCTGAAGATGGCCGTTTTGGTGGTGAGGCAAATTAGGTGTGTATGGTGCAGTCCTACTTCCAGTCCAGGTGGTAGTGCTGTCTAAAAATTAAGGCCCACATGGGTTAATTTGCTTTTATAAAGGCTGCCTACTTTTTTCTCAACTATTTAAAAGATTTTTTTAAAGTATGTACATACTATGATGGTAAGTAGCTGGCTGACCAGTAAATCCATTCTGCTGCTGTCCTGGCTGAGGCCCTGATGCTATCTGCAACAGTCCTTCACTATGGCTGCCCCCCAGTATACTGGCAGGCTGACCTAGAGGAACAAGAAGACATTAACACGGTACATTCATAGATGTCATCTTATGATTTCATATACTAAATGAAGGACCAATTTTATCTGATAATGCACAACTATAAAGATGGGCAAAAAGTGTAACTCACCCATGGCCTATCAGGTAAAAAACCTAAAGTCATCTATAAAGGCAAATCTTAACTAGATGAAGCTCAAAATTATTCCATTTTAGGTCATTTTCTCGCTAATTTTAGTGGCTTATTTCTTCACAAACATATTTCAAATGCCAGCAAAACACCACTGTCTGGCCTATCATTTTAACTTCTTCAGAAGTAATCAGTTCATCCCTGGCCACTCTATCAGCTCTCTCTGGACCTTTCTGATTAGGACCCCAAAAATCCAGACTCAAGAAAATGTTGAAAACGGAAAAGTTAATCATTATCAGCACTGGTATTGGTAGAGAGAATGCTAGGGTTTGACAGAGAAAAGCTGAGCAGGAAATTATTTTAAATAGGATGTAATGGTGAAGATGAGGAAGTTAAAAAGATCTAGCTCTGCTGCCCAATTGATATACCATTTATTGGTTAAAAACAAAACAAAACAAAAAACCATCACTATACTTTGAAATTTTTTCAAGAGCTTTTATAAACCAAGAATCATTTCTTTTCAAGAACATCACCATATTAGATTTACAAAAAATTAGTTGCCCTTTCTCTATGTAATATACCAAGAGAATCAAGTCTCTCTTGGCTTCTATTCTATTCAAAAACCATTCTATGATATTGCTTACTGTCCTACATTTTTAAGGCTTCTTTTTTAAAGTAAAAAAAAACTTGATTTCTTAAAGAGTGGTAATTAAGTCAACTGCTTATCCCATTTGGAAAGCACTAAATTTATAATTATTTTTTCACTGGCATCACCTCATTCTTTTCTAAATGGGAATATAATCTGATGGAAGAGAGTAAATGTTGCCACTGCTCAAAGTATCAAAGAAAAGAAATATTTTTCTTTTCTCTACATGTCACATTTCCTTAAAGCTAAGAATTACAAAACCAAAAGCTAAAGAGAATATTTCAACACTCCCAAATTATTTATTTGTAAAGATGACATCTTAGCAACCTCCCTTCCTACTCATCCTCCAGATTCTGCAAGTTATCCTTAAAGGTTAATTACGGTTTTGTCCATGTTTTTAACAATTCTACATGCTACATACTCTTAGCTAACTTACAAAAATTGTCACTAACTACACAAGATAAGTTATTTTAATTTACAGGTATTTAGAAGGAAATTCTTAAAATATTCAGGTGTCAAATGAACGTAAATTGTAAAGTGACCCACTGTAGTTATCCAAACTGAATAGTTCCTTATACAATTCTAAGAATGTAAATTAAGGTTAAACAATTTCATACAACTAAATGAGCTCATGTAAAACAGCCTTCCAAATCTTCTATTTTAGTTCAACTTCTTTTCTTTCATTTAATGTTATCAATATACTTTTTGAAATCTAAGGGAACATTTTGACACGTTCTAAAACTTACAGTATTTACAGTATTCAAGTATTTAAATCTACCCAATAAATACCAGGATAAAATTTGCTCCATTTCATTTATATTGCTTTTTCTAATCTTCGAATGGGACTCAACTTCAGGGAACAAAACAGTCAAAATGAAGTCACTTTAGTAAAAATTACGTTCAAGTGGCTAAAATGTACCTCCTTTTATTTTCTATCACTACTCACTGTTTGTCAACCATATTCCTAATTTGGTAAATAAAAAGTAGACAGGTAGCAGAAGCACCAGGTGATTAAGGATCTGGGTAAGTGCTTAACCTACATGACCCATTTAGAATATGCTGCCCATACTGAGATGGTCATCTCTTATATAGCAAACCAACAACCTACTGGTTCAAGGTGGTACAATGAATGAAAGAGGTGAAATTTTGGTATACTTCACTTGAAAACTCACAATTACAGAAATCAGCCCCCATTTATTCTAAAGATCAAAATTTCTATGTTGAATCTAATTTGACAGTAAAGCAAACAGAATAATGGTAACTATTCTATTTTGGTAGCAACTAACACAGTATTAGCCCAGAGCTGTCAAAAATCTGTTCTGATGTGGGTTTACATGCAATTCCCTTAGCAACCGCATGCAGCTAACACCATACACATGCCAAGACAATGCTCTATGATTAACTGGGGGGGGCAGGTGGGGAAGCTACTTCATTTGCCAAGCAGCAAACTATCAAACCTTTGGTTACTATGAAAATAACAGAACCAGATCATATAATCAGGCCCCCAAAAACCTGAACCTAGTAGACCCTCTGCCTCCTATGACACAGCAGAAAATAAGGATCCTTCTGAAACAGACTTCTTTTTAAAATATATACATATATTTTTAAAAGAGATATAGAATTTAGCTTTACATCAAAATTGACTAAATTACTTAATGTCCATCTTGAGGGATATATAAAAAATCTGTCAAGATCCCTTTGCACAAAGAAAAAAATCAGACAATTATAAAGTAATATTCTCCCAGATAAAGCAAAATAAGAATACTGGATTAAAAGAAAGGTTGCAGTTCCATTAACACAGACCTTCATAAACACCTTGGATCAAAACTACTTGTTAACTATTTAAATATTTCTCCAAAATCTGACAGCTGAAGATGCTACTTCTACATGTAATAGTAAAGTGCAAATTAGATCAATTTAAATCAATATTATAATCAAATCATTAATTTAAATCACTATTATAATCAAAGCCATTACTTAAATTCCAAGTGATTGTATACATCTATTTAATACCTGTTGACCTATGAAAGATACCACAGTTACTTTTAAAGTTTACTTAATTGGCATTTCCCTCCAAGTGACAGGACAACTCAACTTGCTGACTACATCGGGTTCCAGAACTCACTTGTGGAAGCCACAGGAATGCTGGGAAAGTTGGCAGTGCTGGTAGCATTAGACTCAGATGGGGCTAACAGAGCTGGGGTGCTGTATGTCTCTGTTGACGCACGATTACTTGGTGGATGCTGGATGGTTTGAATTGAATGTCCTTCAGTGGATAACGATGGCTGTCCCTCAAAATCATGAACATATTCATCCTTCACCATCATACTTGATGGAGCTATGTAGAAAATTAAACGTATTTTAAATTTTTATAAGCTTCTCTTCCCAGAAAAAAAAAATCTTATTAGCAATATAACAATATCTAAAATCAATTAGTGTAAATAACTAACTTTAATTCAGAATTTTTTCATATTATTTTAAAACATACTACTTTACCAGCAAAAGTCACTTATTTAGCAATAATAGCATCAGATGTATTTTATTGATCAATCTGACTCTCAAATTTGAAGCTAGTCTATGAAGTTCCAACAGCCTCCAGCAACAATCATAAAAGGTATTCCTCAGTTTTTTGATAAGCCTAGAAGAATAATCACCTAAATACATAAGGCAAGCAAAAACCAAATGGCTAGAAATGTGTATCCAGCTGAGAAAACCAATTATTCAGTCTAAATCGAGATTGGGTACTTAACTGTGTCTTTTTGCTAATTTCACACTGTGGAGATATGACTGGGATCTGATAGATATCCAATTCCATGACCTGGAATTACTGTTAAGCAATATTTTAATACACTTTAAAAATGAAGTGTATTAAATGTCCCCTATAGATTTAGAACCAAAAGGTAAAACTCTAAATGAAAAGTCAAACTGAAATTTCCCTCTAGAAACCCAGCCCAAATAAGAATATTTAATAAATATATGTTGTGAGAAAACTCAATAATCAATATCTTTCACCTATGTGCTTACACCTTTACAAGCAAAGCTAGATTCCAGCCGATATAACACCTTTCCATTAACAAACCAGGAAATATTTGCTCCATTGTATGGAAAAAAAACCCAGAAACTGAATTGCATTAATAATGTTAATTCTCTGCCCAGAACCTTCCCATTTGTTTTTAGGTTATTATTTTAAGGTTTGCTTTTTATCTTTAGCAACCAATCCTTTTTTGCTTTTGAACTAACACTACTCCAGAACTTAACAACCCACTGACCTAATAGTAGGTTCTCTTCACAAAGCAATCAATTAGTAGACCACAAAAAGGCACTCCTTTTTTCATTAAGAACCAGCCTATCATTTGCCTTATCTTTCCCTATGTCAACCGTTGAAAACAAATCTACTACATGTAAATATCAGTTAAGTTACATGGCTATTTTTTATTAAATTGAGACATTTCACAGCAATAATAATCATCCATTATGCAAGTTTCTTAAAAACCTCTTAAAAGTTCATGCATCCAAAGTCATGAAGATGATATTTTGAGGACCCATAAATCCCATTCCAAAGTTCCTCTTTAGAAATGTAATGGAAACAAAAAGATAATCAAAAGGGTGCTTAACAAATTGTATCAATAAAAATGTATTGTTAAATGCTTAACAAAATGTATCAATAAAAAAATCTGAACCCAATCACTCATCATTAACATTGGCCAAATAATAAAAAATAGTAAAAAGAAAAAAAATGTTTGGGGCATAAAATCAGTACATCTACATTTATCCAGCCTTGTATTATACCTTCAACAAAATTCAGTGATTTTCTTCATATAAATTCTGCCATCTCTAATTACTTCCTGGACATTTTAGGGGTTTTTTGGTTGTTGTTGTTGTTGTTATAATGACTGGGATCTTTTTACCAACCTACTGGCTTTGCTAGCTGATTTGAGGATACAACTGGTCAACTTGATACTCACTGCTTCAGCTTTTCAAGTGACTCTTCAGCTTAATCAGCAATCATAACATCTTTAAGTACCAACTGTATTTTGCTTTTAAATAGTTATGACTCATAAATTTTTCTTGTCTTAAATATGCTGGCTAAACTTCCCAAATGTAACTTTGAAACTTCTACTGGTGTACAGATCTCTTTAACCAGATATTCTATAATAACTGTTTTTTAGGTAAAACTAAAGGTAATAACAAAGATAGAAAGTCTGCAATATATCTTTGCCAAGAGAAAAAAACAAGTTACAAAACACTATTGTACACTATGATCATATGCATGTTTAAAAAATCATATACTGTAAGCAAAAAAGTAAGGTCCAGAATCGTATGCATGGTATACGCTTTGTGTAAGAAAGGAGGTATGTATTTTTTGCATATAGAAACCCTGGAAGGAAATACCAGAAACTAATAAAAGTGATTACCTGAGGTAGGGGGGAATGGGGGCAGGGGTGGGAGCACTTCTTTTCACTGTATACCTTTTTATAGTATTTTGATTTATGGACCATATATTGCCTATTCAAAAAAATAAAATTAAAAAAACATATAGTATATATTTTTTATAGTCCAGAAGAACAGACACCAAATTGTTAAAATAGTTCCCTTTATGGGCTATTCACAAATGCATTCATTGAAAAGATATTTCTTGAGCACCTATGTTCCAGGTACTGTTCTAGTACTTGGGATAGACCCATAAACAAAACAAATATCCCTGCTGTCATGGAGTTTGCAGTCTTTTGCAGTATTTTTCCATTGTTTAAATATCTAATAGCAAGCAAACATTACTCCAGCTTCTCCTAGTCGTCTATTCTTGGGCAAGTTCCCTCACCTCTCCAAGTAGCAGTCCCTTCATCTGTTAAAGTATAAATAATCCCACCTCCCATGTAGAAGTATCATGAGAATGATAACACAATACTCAGAAATCATTTAGCTCAATCTGACCTGACACAAAATGAGTACTCAGTGTTACCTATGGTTATTTCACCATATTCTTAGAGCAATCATACATATATATATATATATATATATATCACAAACTGTTCTAAGAGGGCTGAGCACAGTGGCACATGCCTGTAATCCCAGCAGCTTGGGAGGCCAAGGCGGGTGGATCTCCTGAGGTCAGTAGTTCAAGACCAGCCTGGACAACATGGTGAAACCCCAACTCTACTAAAAATACAAAAAAAATTTTAGCTGGGTGTGGTGGTGAGCACCTGTAATCCCAGCTACTCGGGAGGCTGAGGCAGGAGAATCGCTTGAACCCAGGAGGTGGAGGTTGCAGAGAGCCAAGACTGTGCCACTGCATTCCAGCCTGGGCAACAAGAGCAAAACTCTGTCTCAAAAAACAAAAAAGTTCTGAGAAGGTCAAATAATATACTCTCTATAGGTGACAAAGAAGCTGAAACCACTGGGCCCACCCTACATCTGTATTCTTTATCATCACCAGCAAGCAGGACACAGCACCTGTCTGATGGTATTATCACTCTCTATTTTTTTTCTCTCCTCCACTAGACTATAAGCTCACCTAAGTAGACAAGACATGCCTTATTATCTTAGCATCCCTGGAACCTACTACCAAGCAGTACGTGCTCATTAAATATTTGTTAAAATGAATACATAGGTCAACTTGGTCATAGAAAGTTTCATGAAAGATAAAAGGCAGTGTGTAAATGATTACCACAAGACTTTAACTCAAAAATGAAGGAAATGTCCCATTTTCTTAACTTTTTAGTTACCTGGTCTTATATTATTCCTTTGTCTAAATCTAGAAGGAGCTGTGAGAAATACCCCTTGTTTTCTGAGGAAATACGGCACTGAAGACACCCTTTACAAAACCACCGCTAGGGGGATCTACAAGGCTGAATACAGCTCTACAGTCATTAAAGAAAGGCTATCAACCCATACAATCCCATTGATAACAGTGCATCAATAATTTTAGGATGGGGAGGTGTGTGATAAGCATTCAGAATTTGAACCCCCTCACAAACAGCCCCACAGAGAGATTCAGATACACTTATCATTGCAGTCTCCCTACCTTGAATACCTACTGAGCCAAATGTTTTAATTCTCCAAAAACATTGATGGAAAATGAAGATATGAAGTATGTTTACTTTCAAAAAAAAAAGAAGTTATATGATATCAATGTCTGCATGGCAAAGAGGCAGAGCTTTAATCAATCTTAAAGGAACCCTTCCCAGACCACCACAACAGCTCCTAATAATAAACCTACACTTCTCAGAAACCTACTAATCACTAACAAGCACCACAAGGTACTAAGTCTTCCTTCCTCCATTAGTGATATGGGAGAAAGGTGGAAAATAAAAACAAGAAGACTTGCAAACTCTTCCTAAATTTTGGTTAAGGTCACCTAGTATTTCTAACCCATCTCTAAAATTGTGCAAACAAAAAAGGTCCCAAGTTACTACTCATTTCCCTCCGGAACAACAGCACACCTTTCTAAGATGACAGTGGTTCCTTTTCTTTGAGATGGAGTTTTGCTCTTGTTGCCCAGGCAATGGCATGATCTCAGCTCACTACAACCTCCACCTCCTGGGTTCAAGTGATTCGCTTGCCTCAGTATCCTGAGTAGCTGGGATTACAGGCACCCACCTGGCTAATTTTTTATATTTTTAGTAGAGACAGGGTTTCACCATGTTGGCCAGGCTGGTCTCGAACTCCTGACCTCACATGATCCACCTGCCTCAGCCTCCCAAAGTTCTGGATTTACAGACATGAACCACTGCCCCTGGCTCACAGTGGTTCTTTATAAGAGTTTCTCTGCAAATTAATTAGTTCTTACAGAAATTTTAGTAAGTTCTAAGTAACAGAGCTAAAGATTTAATAAAACTCCATTCTCAAATATTACACTAAAAAACAAAAACATACACCCCCATTGGTGTTTCATTTTCTCACCTTAAAACACTTTTTCAATAAGGTAAGCTGTGATGGGCATATGCTTTTAAAGTAGCCTTGATTTATTTACTCAAAATGTAACAAGACTGAAAAAACACAAATCTGAGTACAATTTTAAACCATTCTCAACATTATATAAAAATAAATTAGACTGAAATGAAGAAACATTAGAATACTGGTATTTTTACTGGATATGTTATACGTGATTCCAAATTACCAAACATTCTGGGTACTTACCATCCATTTAAACTGGCTCTGTGAGATTTTCTTCAAAAACAGTGCTTAACTTGAAAAACAGTCTTTGTATTTGTTTTTGGTTCATTCCCCTATCATATTTTTTAGAGTACTTTAATTCATAAATTGCAGTTCAAATACAAAGAGTAAATAGCCAATTTAAATCCAGTTTTAAACGCTGACACACCCCCCCATCTAAATTTCCAAAGCAGTATAAGTTATTTTCTTATTAAGGTTACTGCCACCCACACAAATTAATTAATTTGAGGTCAACAAAAAAACAGAGAGGATAAAACACAAGAAAGAGAATGTAATAAGAAACAGATTACCTACCATTACTCTGCAGTGTTAATCCTGAGAGATCTTAATTGTTTAAAGAGGGGAAAAAAATAAAACATTAATCATTACAATGAAAATATTTTCCATTTAAAAACAGAGAATGTAAATTTAAGCCAGAGATTACAAAAGTTCATGAACCATTTCAATTCAGAAGTAGCATAAACGCTATCTAACAACACATATACTAAGTATTCAAACTTATAATGTTTTCCATCTTATTTCTCAAAAACAATGTTTTAAATGGGCAAAATGTCAACATAATACTTGGTTTTAGTAGTCAAAATATAAGTTTGTTCCTGAATTCAGATTTAAATATTTATATTAAAAATATCCCATTCTTTAACCTTATTTAAAGTCCTGGGCTATTTTCCAAATTTAACTTACAAAAATTAAAACACTACTGAGATCATTTTTCCTTTATGTTTCTAAGGATAAAAGCAAAGTCTACTTACCAATTCCAGGTGATACAACTCGTTCATAGTGATATGGATTCACACAGACACTATCACATTTTAAGTCAAACGCATACTGACAATATTTAACATGCTTTAGTTCATTTTTGTGAAGATCAGGCCACCTCCAGAGACGGGCATAGATCACATGAGGAAATCCTTTCCGGCCAGCCACCTGGAAAAATAAACGACCATTTATTCATGTGTCACATTATGCAAGACACTTTACATATATTCTGATTTAATCCTCACAATCCTACCAAGTCAGTATTACAATTCCCATTTCATAAATGAGAACACTAAAATTCAAAATAACTAACTTGGCCATGTCACACATCACACCTAGAATTTAAACGTTGGTATAATTTCAAGGCCTGTGCTCAGGTTTTAAAAATGCAAAAAGTGGGTGGGCCTGGTCGCTCACACCTGTAATCCTGTCACTTTGGGAGGCCAAGGGAGGATCTCTTGAACCTAGGAATTCAAGACCAGCCTGGACAACATGGCAAGACCTTGTCTCCACAAATAATAAAAAATTAACCGGGCATGGTGGTGTGTGCCTGTAGTCCTAGCTACTCAGGAGGCTAAGGCAGGAGAATTGAATAAGCCCAGTAGGTCTAGGCTGCAGTGAGCCATGTTCGCACCACTGCACTCCAGCATGGGCAAGGCTGAGACCATGTCTCAAAGAAATAAAATGAAATAAATAAATAAATATGCAAAAAGACTGTGTTGTAGAAACTACATAAAGTCTAGAAATTAAAATCTAAGACATAAAATTTCTATGAGATTTACTTAAGCAAAGGAGACGTATTATGAAGTTCTACATGAAAAACGTGACCAACGAAACATCTGCTATCAGTGAAAAATACCAGATTTCTAAATTATAAAAGGACTAAGTATAATCCAGTTGTTTAAATGTACATACAATATCAAAAAAGAAAACATGGCCGGGCACAGTGGCTCACCCCTGTAATCCCAGCACTTTGGGAGGCCAAGGTGGGTGGATCACCTGAGGTCAGGAGTTTGAGACCAGCCTGACCAACATGGTGAAACCCCATCTCTACTAAAAATACAAAAATTAGCTGGACATGGTGGCACTCACCTGTAGTCCCAGCTAGTTAGGAGGCTGAGGCAGAAAGATTGCTTGAACCCGGGAGGCAGAGGCTGTAGTGAGCCAAGACTGCACCACCGCATCCCAGCCTGGGTGACAGAGTGAGACTACACCTCGGGGGGGCGGGGGGGAGAAAGAAAAAGAAAACAACAGACTACAAAAATGAATACCAAAGTGCTAAAGGAAGTTCTTGCAAAATGTGGGTTTTCTTCTGCTTTTTATTTTTATTTTCCAAATTTTCTCCATTGAACATTTTTTAGTCAAAACATAAAAAACTTTAAAATTTTATATTTTGCATATTCTTCCACATATTCCCATAATGCGTATTTGTACTGGATGACAGTATCTGAAGAGATGAAGCACACATTAAATTACCCTACAGAAGCTTCAAAGGAAACTTAGCAAGTTTTTAAATCTGCCACCATAGAGGGTATAGAAAAATTCTTGTAAGGCTAACCTGAAGTCTCCCATCCAATGTTCTCTGTATGGTAACACATTTACTAGGATGAGCTCCATTTGTAGTTATGGCTGTTATTAAAGAATCCAGTTCATCTTTTTTTTCCTTCAGCTTCTTTACCAAACTTTCAATTGCTCTTTTTGCAAATGTTTCACTCTCTCCGCCTTGTCTATGGCACATCAAACTATGCACAATGCTCAGACAGGCATCATTACTTGTTGGTGTATTCGTAATAGACATATTGTCCATTTGTTCAAGTTTTTCCTTTTAAATCAAATATGTCTCCAATTTCCAGAAGAATTTTGATCTTTTGGAAACAGTATAAAACAACAGGTAACGTTGCAAGTAAAACTGTTACACATGTATTCAAGATAACCTACAAAAGAAAAAAAAAAAGACACATATCAGAACACATTTCACAAAGCAGATTTAAATATACTCGGAAAAAGATGAAATTGCTCTGGTTAAGACAGAGATTCAATGCACATAATTAAAATTTGATGCTCAGGGTTGAAAATTCTTAAAATTCTTATAAAATATCAACCATTAAAAATAATTTTTAAAAATAAAATTACTTAATCAAAATGTCACTGTTTTTGACATTCCAAAAATATTAAAATTAGGTCTCCTCATTATGATAGTGACACGCTCAATTGAGTCTTACTGACTGTGCTAGTCACCCTAAAGGCAAATCTTACCAGGACTTTTTTTAAAGGATTACTTATGAGGATTAGCACTTTAAAACAGTCTTGATTAACAACCAGCTAAACCTAAAAGTCTATCACTAATATTTATGAAAAATTTACCATTGCCTGGTATGAAATGCTACCTAGCAGTTAACACTGACCTTTGTTAAGAGAGACCAATAAAAAAAGGGTCTCTTTTATTCTAAAAGACATTTCTCCAAAGATTATGGCCAATAAGCACATGAAAGTTCAACATTAGTCATTATGGAAATGAAAATCAAAACCACAATGAGCTACCACTTCATACCTACTGAGATGGGTAAATCAAAGAGACAATAATAAGTATTGAAGAAGCAGAGAAATTGGACCCTCATTCACTGCTGCTGGGATTACAAATGGCACAGGTACTTTGGAAAACAGGCTGGTATTAATACAAAATGTTAAACACAGTTACCATATGACCCAGCAATTCCCCTCTTCACAATTCTACTCGAGAGAAATGAAAGCCTATGTCCACACAAACCTGTACATGAATGTTCACTGCAACACTGTTCATAAAAGATACAACTCAAATGTCCACCAACTGATGAATGTGCAAATAAAATTCTGTACAATGGAATATTATTCAACTATAAAAAATAAAGTACTAATACATGTTACAACATGGATAAACATCGAAAACACATACTAAGTGAAAGAAGTCAGTCACAAAAGGTCATACATTATAAAATCCCATTTATATGAAATATACAGAATAGGCAAATTCACAGAGATAGAAAGTAAATCAGTGGTTGTCAGGGCCTGGCAGGAAGGGGTATGAGGAATGACTGCTAAAGAGTATGGTGTTTTTCTGTTATAATGAAAAAGTCCTAAAAATTGATAATGGTGATGGTTGTACAACTGACTATAGTAAAAACCACTGAAATGTACACTTTGAAATAGTGAATTTTATGGTATGGGAATTATATCTCAATACAGCTGTTCTTTAAAAAGATCAATAAATTCCTCAAAAGATTTGGAAAAGCAACAGGGTTACTCTCAAAAAAATAAAATAAAATAAATGAAGATTAATAAAGAATCTATTCAACAAGTAGAAAACTAAAGTAACTTATCTGATCCCAAGACTCCACACAGAATAGGAAAAGGCCATTAGCCTAAGATCAAAGAAAATAAAGCAAGACTGAAGCCTGTACTTTATGTGCTAGGTTGTATTTTATTTGTTCACTGAAGTTGCATTCCAGATTTATTTTGTTTTCATTTTCTTTTGCTGTATACTTGAATCCTTAAACTCTCCCACAAGATTAATAAAACTCATCATTCTACCAAAATCTCTTCCTCTTCTGAAGACCTTTATTGTTAAAGTATCAATTACACTTAATTACGCAGTCTCGGAAAGCTTAGCAAAAAAGATCTTTGCTCTGCCTCTTTCTTTCACTATTCCTAAATTCATTCCCTCACAGTTAGAAAATTCTTTACGTCAGTCATTTCTGTTTCTCCTCCCATTCTCCCTGCCACTGTTGTAGTTTTGAGCCTCTTCAGAATGTACATCACTTGATATTTAAGACTTGCTTCTCCCTGTTATCCTTTTACACAAATGTTTGTCTCAACTCATAAACCCCATGCAAAGAAGCAGTTTTTCATATGTATTATAGCACTTGCCCACACTCAATACACGTACGCTGAAGGTATACTTTCTGAATAACCAAGGTTAACCTACATGGGAAATTCTGGAGTCAGAGATCTGGATTAGAATTCCAGCTTTCACAGTAATAAGAAAATGAAGTTACTCTGAATCTGGATTAAAAGGAGGGTCTATAGAAGCTCAAAGGAAAAATTATACGTAACGTGTCTCACACACAGTGTTCAGTAAAAAAGCTACTGTCGAAATATTAAAATGTTTAATTGTGGCCAGGCACAGTGGCTCACACCTATAATTCCAGCACTTTGGGAGGCTGAGGCAGGTGGATCACTTGAGTCCAGGAGTTCGAGACCAGACTGGGCAACATGGCAGAACACCATCTTTACTCAAAATAAAAAAATTAACCAGGTGTGGTGGTGCATGCCTGCTGTCCTAGCTACTCAGGGAGCTGAAGCTGGAAGATCACCTGAGCCTTGGGAGGTCAAGGCTGTGGTGAGCCACGATTGTGCCACTGTACTCCAGCCTGGGCGACAGAGTGAGACCCTATCTCAAAAAAAAAAAAAAAAAAGTAATAGTTTTATAAGGAGATTTTTCCTAAAACACATTACACATTTTTCTGTATTTTCTCCTATTAAAATCTATCTAAGAAAATGCAGGAGATTAGCCAGGTATGGTAGCAGTCCCAACTCCTCAAGAGGCTGAGGCAGAAGGACCGCTTGAGTCAGGAGTTCAAGGCTGCTGTGAGTTACGACTGCACTCCAGCCTGGGCAAGAGAGTGAGACTTGTAGAAAGAAAAAGAATCAGGAAAGAGGGAAAAAGAAATATGTGTTGAATTACACATCTGATAACTCCTTGCATGGGAGATTTTGGAGTCAGAGATCTGGATTAGAATTCCAGCTTTCACAGTAGTCAGTTATCTGATTACATATCTGTGCCCACATTGTTGCCACAAATTAGAAATCCAAGAAAACAGCAAAAACACTCTCATTTTAGAAATTCCCGGCAACATGCACAGTTCCTGACATATACCAGGCAAGTGTTTGTGGACTGACTACAGCTTTTTATTCTGTGGAATTATCTTAAAACAAATTAGAAGAGTGCAGATGCTTTTGAAGTCATTTTCTGATATATTCCAAAAGATGTGTCTCAACCTACAATGCAATTAAAATGTTTATTCCACCACAATCTCACCATGTCACCATTTCTAAAATTTATGCTATTCTGTGGACTTAATAGTATCTCAAAGTTTGTTTTAAAGCCAAGTTGTTTTGAATACAAATGATAATGATCTTGCTTTCTTAAATAAACATAGCTTTCTCATCTCTCTCTATTGTATTCCTATGAGCACAGTGCCTAAAACATAATTAAAAGTTCTGCATATAAAAAAATAACACTAGCAGGAATATACAGATGTATTCCTACACTAAGTGGTTCTAGATTATGGAAGTATGGTAGGCAAGAGCATAATACCAATATAAATAAAATTATATATTCTGATTAAAGGTCTAGCAGCATAACTGAATGTTAACATCTCTTTCAATTCTCTCATCTATAAAATGGGAATGCCTGCCCTGCCAACTTTACAGATTTACTGTGGTAATTAGATGCAACAATGTACATAAAAGCAATTTGGGAACCATAAATTAACCAATTCAACAAACAATGTATGTACATAGCACTACAGATACAAAAACAGGTGGCGCATAGTAAGAAAGTGGGTCTGGACTCTCTCAGACCACCATCCCATTTTTTTCTGACAAATAATTTATATCACCACCTTAGCTTTAGTGAAACAAAATTCTAAACTACTTACATATATTTTGAAAATTTAACAATGCCCTAACCATAACAAAAAGAAGGAAAGCCTTAATATATAATGTGTATTTTCATCTATAAATACTCAGGCATGCCAGCTAAGTTAGAATGTATAATAAAGAAGTTAGATGCTTGCACTTATATATAGAATCATCACAAATATGACAACCACAAATTCAGACCTTCCAAGACAAATATATTATACTGGCAACTCAAATAGCACACTGGCACTGCAGTCAGTAACATGGATTTTCTCAAATGGTGAACTCTTAAACAACTTCAATTAAGAAAATGAATTAATGAGAGGCTGAAGGAGGAGGACTGCTTGAGCTGGGAGACCAAGTCTGCAGTAAGCTATGATGGAGCCACTGCACTCCAGCCCGAGTGACAGAGTAAGATTTGGTCTCAAAAAAAAAAAAAAAGGCTGGGTACTGTGGCTCATGCCTGTAATTCCAGCACTTTGGGAGGCCGACATGGTTGGATCACTTAAGCTCAGGACCAGCCTGGCAACAAAGTGAGACCCACCCCCCCAACAAAAAAATACAAAGAATTAGTCGGGCATAGTGGTGCATGCCTATAGTCCCAGCTACTCAGAAGGCTGAGGTGGGAAGATGGCTAGAGCCTGGAAGGCGGAGGTTGCAATGAGCCAAGATCACACCACTGCACTTTAGCCTGGGCAACAGATCCCAAGGAAAGGGAGGGAGAGAGAAGGGAGGGAGGGAGAGAGAAGGGAGGGAGGGAGGGAGTCAGGCCATGAAGAAAAAAAATAAATTAAGAGAAATTTAATTCCTGGCAAAGTGAATATATATATTATAGAGTTAGGTTCTGGGCTAATTATGTTTTCCTCCTACATGAATTTCTGGGGCATCTGAAAGTCTTGTGGGATGCAAGATAATTACTCAGTCTCTCACATTGCAGGATGGCATCCCCGGCCCCCAACCCACCAAACCCATCCACAAATTTCCACAACATCCCTTAAAGAGCAGTACTTACTCCATTGAGAACTACTAATCTAGAAGACCCAAACATATTATCACATAAGTAACACATGCTAAAAGAAACAGGTATAAAGTGATTGGGACTATAAATGAGGGAGCATCAAAGTTCATAGGTAACTTAAGTCTTGGCAGAATGTTCAGTCAGGGTTGGCTAGTCTATGCTGCAGTGACAACCAACCCCCAAAAGCTCAGTAGCTTAAAACAAAAGCTTATTTTCTGCTTAAGATATAATACATGTCCATCACAGATCAACTGGGGGCACTGCTAACTGTCATCTCTCAGAAATTAGACTGACAAAGGCTCCATTTCTACATATGTCCTTAAATAGCAAAAGGGACAGGACAGTTCATATATCTTCTTTTAAAGGCTACCACTTCCGCTCATGTTTGACTGGCCAAAGTCATATGGCCATGCCAGGAGTCCTCAACCAGGAGCAACTTTGTCCATCAGGGGACACTTGGCAATATCTGGAGGCAATATATGGTCACAACTGGATACTACTGGGCAGCTAGTGGCTAACGGCCATGGTTGCTGCTAAGTACCCTACAATGCACAGGACAACCCCCAAAACAAATTATCTAGCCTAAAATGTCAATAGTGCCAATGCAAGAAACTCTGGGCCACACCTAATTTCAAGGTAGGGATGAGACAGACAAAGAAGTACAATACCAGGGGAGAACTATCAGAATTCTGGTAGAATAGTATTAATGGATTACCACGCATGATTAAGAATTTGCCAGGCTGAAGGAAAATAATGGGGAAAAGCAGAGATGAGTAAGAGCTTTGTCTAGAGTAGGTTCATGGTAGAAAAAGAGAAACAACAGCATTAGATTTGTATTAGAAAGAAAACTTCAGTGAGAGCATAGAAAACAGCTTTGGAAAAGGAAATAGAAAACCAATTAGGAAACAATTATCAGAATAGTGATAAGATCCGAGACTAGGGGTATGGGCAATGGGCCACGAGAGGAGGAGAAAATCAGTGAGACATTTCTAGGTAGAAAAGACTGGCATCTTTATCCAACTGAATACGAAGGGTGAAAAAGGGAGAATAGTCAAAAGATGACCCATTTCTAGAAAGGTTAACTCAATGATTAAAAAAGAACAAAAAATTTAAAAGAAGGTATGCAACAAATTCAGTTTTAGGTATCTTAAGTTTGAAGAGATTAGTAGAAAAGTTAAGCCTATCTGAAAGGCACTAAAATATACAGGTATTAGATCCAGTCAAGTAAAGAGTAATGAGAGGTAAAGAGTCAGCAAAAAGAGACAGCTGATTCTTGTACGTACCTATTGTTTTTTCCTCTAGCCTTGCTATTAATTGTAAGCTGTCACCTAACATTGACCATAAGTATAATAATCAATGGACTAGAAAGCCAAAGAACCAAACGAATTAAGATACCCCCTAAAATTAAACAAGCTGAATACTGGCCTGAGAGGCTCTCATATAAATTCATATATTTTAGGTAATGATTGTTGGCATTTTTTATTTCTCATATGTTAGTTTACCTTTGAATTAACTGTACTGTATGTGTCAAACATGTATTTTCTAGAAGTTATATGTTTTGATCAGTGATCAATAAACTACTTACTATGGGAATATCTGAGAAAAGTGCTTAAATTTAACTAAGGGAGGGTGAAAAATCACTGGACCTGGTAAAATATCACTAGGAAGAAACTCTAAACTTAGGTTTACTAACAGGAAAAAAAGGGGTAGTCTGCAGCACAAGCTCAAGACTAAATCCTAGACAGCAAGTTGAGGTTCTTCAAACTGAGGGCAGTTGGAAAACTTCCAAGAGCAACAAAGGGTTTATAAAGCAATAAAAAACAACACAAAGATTTTTTTTTTTTAACTTTTAAGATGAACTACACAGGATAAATTGAGCAGTATGCTTCTTGTTTACCCATGTGTCTTAAATTTAAATGTCATTTTGGTATAACACCTTCAGTTTAAATGATCTTATTTAAAAATTATCCTTTTTGGATTAATAAAGTTGTTAAAAGAAGAAACAATAAAGTACTATAGGTGGACATCAGTTTTTGGGTACCAGCATATATTTCCCCATTTGTTAACACCGCAGTCTGATTTTCCAAGGACAATCTTCCTATCTGACCAAATGGGACGATTCCCAGATTAACGAAAGCCACCCCCTGACCACAACGTTGTTTCAGAGATTAAAAAGAACCCAAGGCAGGCCAGTGACATAGCTCCAGCACTTCTGATGGAACTACAGAGAAAAGAAAAAGCCCTCTCCATGCTTCCTTGAAGCTAGGAGTATTTAGACTGCAAACTACCTGAGAAACAGAAAGGATGCAAAGTCATGAGTCTTGGTAATGCTGCTTGAAACCCTGGATACAGCAATCTGAGGCCAGCTCTATCTCCAGACCAAGCCAATGAATTCCCCTTTTTACTTAAGTCTGACTGCTACATGCTCCCTGATAACTGAACAAAAATTGAATGACTAACATCCTTAGAAAAAATAGCAATATAGTACAAACTACATAATGAAATCAATCAGTAATTTAGAACTAGTTACTTTAAAACAGCAGCTGTCTCTCTCTCATGTCAGGACCCCTTAATTCATATTCTTTTTCTGAGACACAGTCTCACTCTGTTGCCCAGGCTGGACTGCACTGGTATGTTATCAGCTCTCTGTAACCTCCACCTCCTGGGTCCAAATGATTCTCGTGCCTCAGCCTCTCAAGTAGCTGGGATTACAGACATGTACCAGCATGCCCG
>NW_022437049.1:3880253-3965565 GCF_009761245.1 Sapajus apella | reverse complement strand
TGGGATTACAGGCTTGAGCCACCGCGCCCGGCAATTTTTTTATTTTTTATTTTTGGGGACAGAGTCTTTCTGTCGCCCAGACTGCAGTGCCATGGCTCAATCTAGGCTCACTGCAACCTCTGCCTCCCAGGTTCAAGCAACTCTCCTCCCTCAGCCTCTCAAGAAGCTGGACTACAGGAGCACACCACCATGCCCAGCAAATTTTGTATTTTTAATAGAGATGGGGTTTCACCGTGTTAGCCAGGATGGTCTCCATCTCCTGACCTCGTGATCCGCCCATCTCGGCCTCCCAAAATGCTGGGATTACAGGCGTGAGCCACCACGCCTGGCCTATATTCTTAATATTAAAGACGTCAAATAGCTTTTGTTTATGTGAGCTATATACGTTGATATTTATCATATTACAAATAAATAAAACTACTAAAATTTTTGGTATTCATTTTGTTAATTCATTTAAAATAATAAACCCATTACATATTAATATAAATAATATATCTTATGAAAAATAGAATTTTCTACAACGAAAGTTAGGAATCAAGAGTAACACTGTTTTACATCTTCACAAGTTTCTCTTAATGACTAGCTTAATAGGAGACAGCTGGATTCATAGCTGCTTCTCCATCCAATCTGTTATGATATGTTGTTTTGGTTAAAGTACATGAAGAAAATGTGTCTCACACGGATAGGTCACTGGAGGGGTATTTTAATAGCCTTTTCAGAAAATAATGGATATTCATCTTTTACTCAACACCAAAATTCAAGTGGCAATTCTTAAAGGTTAGTTACAATGTGGAATCTGAACCTGTATCAACGAACTTTTTGGCTCCGATACATAAAAATGCATTTGTCTATGCTGTACTTTGAATGGATCGCCTGCCCATTCATGATTTTGTAACATAAATTGGTCATTCGGGAAAATACTGGTTCAATGAGTTGTACAGATTTTCCTAATGTTGACACACTTCCTCATACTCCTCCCACCCCCACCTCTACCCCTTACACACATCCACAACACAGTCTCGCTCTGTAGCCCAGGCTGGAGTGCAGTGGTATGATTCTAGCTTAATGCAGATTTGAACTCCCTGGCTCAAGCAATACTCTCACCTAAGCCTCCTGCGCAGCTAGAACTACAGGCACATGCCATTACATGCCATTACACCTGGCTAATTTTTTTTATATGTTTTTGTAGAAACAGGGTCTTGAACTCTTGGTCAAAAGCAATTCTCCCACCTCCACCTCCCAAAGTGCTACAAATACAGGTGTACACCACGGTGCCCAGCCCAACATATTTTTTTTAGATCACATTCCTTAATATCACCACCCATCTTATCAGAAAAGTCTTTAAGTATTAAGAAACTGGCAAGTTCATAGTGACAGATAGGTGTTTCCCAAAAATCTAATTTTAGCACTGGCTATAAATGTTTTCCTTGAAGTGGCTGTCTCACTTATTCATTTCCAAGGAATTACCTGCCAAATACTCAAATCTAAATAGCTATGGCTTATCTGTCATTCTGTTATATAAAAACAAAAATGGTGTCCCATTAAAAAGCAGCTAGTTCAGCTTGCAGCTAAATCACACAAGTGCTTTTCCTAGAAAAGAACACTGTACTTCAATGTGCAGAAATGCTTTATGCATACTTCCCATTTAATCACATTGAATATTAAAAAG
This sequence comes from Sapajus apella, assembly GCF_009761245.1. Taxonomy (NCBI): domain Eukaryota; kingdom Metazoa; phylum Chordata; class Mammalia; order Primates; family Cebidae; genus Sapajus; species Sapajus apella. The sequence goes on along the minus strand of NW_022437049.1, from coordinate 3,963,896 downwards.
ATAATGTACTCCAGGGTAGAGATTTTAAAATTAAACCTTTTTACTGCTGCAGAAAGGGGATTATTAAGTGAAACTGGCATTTTTTCAAATGCTTAACGTGTTTTTAACTATAAAGAACAAAATAAGAACTCATACCTTTGGTACAACTGCCTAGATGCATTTTAAAGTGCTGGCAGTTTACCCACCACTGCTCCTTCACCATCCATACAAATGTTCTCACAGTGAAAAGGCAAATAATGTGTCAGTTTCATTATGAAAATAATTTTGATTTTGTGAGCCCCTTAAATATAAGGATCTTAGGGATCTCCAGGAGTCTGTGGACAATACTTTGGGAACCACTGTTTTAAAAGATGGTGGAAACTAAACTGAATTTTAATAACTGATAACTGAAAAATGTGTTTCATAAAGCTTAAATCAAAGAGACTATCAAGCCATCTAGCTTATTTCTTCAAAGGGGGTGAATCAAAATCCCCTGCAGGTTAGGCGAGTTCCACTAACTACAATCAAGGGTGGGGCTGTACCTTTAAAAAGTACTATGGAAGTCAGAGGTTCTGTTAGTTTTACAGAGCACTTATCTAGTCTACAATCTTTACTTTACAAATTAAATATTATGAATATATGCAACTGATTAAAAAGACTAATTACATAGAAGTTGTATCATTTTTCTTTACAATTAGCCAGCCCTTTCATTATTTTAACATCTATGCACATTATTCCTTCAACTAGTTTTAGTAGGCATATTTAAGACGTAAGACACACCTAATATGTTTATGTACAATGATTCCTGGCTTAGCTTACCCCATTAAATATTATTTCCAGTCATCCTTTCACTAGATGATTCAATTTTTACAATGACTGACCATTTACTGATATCATATGCTCTAGAATTCACTAGTGAATATCACTGACAAATATCCTTAATTCAGTTTACATTTAGAAATATATTTTGACTTGAAAAGACCTGAATAGCATACATTCATCCATATTAAGTTACAGAAATAATACCTTACTATAAAAATAAATATTCAGTAGCAGTCCTAGTAGTAAATCATAAATAAGATTTGCCCAGCATGGGCAACAAAGCGAGACCCCCATCTCTACAAAACAATTTTTAAAAATCAGCCAGTCATAGTGGTACATGCCTGTAGTCCTAGCTACTCTAGAGGCTGAGGCGGGAAGATCTCTTGAACCCAGAAGTTGAAGATTACAGTGGACTATGATGGTGTCACTGCACTCCAGCCTTAGTGAACTGTCTCTAAAAAAACAGATAGACAAATGGATAAACAAAGCAACAAGGATAAGCATACTAAAATAAACAAAGCCCTTAGAATCAAGAGATACTTTAAAAAAAATGCAGATTCCCAAGTCTCCTCCACTCCATTCCCATTCTGAAGCAGCATGTGTGTTGCAATCAGGCAGGGAAAAAATATTTTTATTTTTTAAAACAGCTTTTCCAGGGACAGAGATGAAAGTACTCCATAGCCCAGCACTTGGGACCTACTTCAGGTGATGTAAATGGAGAGCTGAACATGCCCTTGATGATCTCTAAAGATGTACTAGCTAGCTGGCCTAGTTGAGCAACTGTCTTGCAGTATGTAAGTTAAGCCCTGACAGAAAAAGCCCAATGCAACCTGCGTCTCAAAAACCGGCTAAGTGGCTAGTTAACTGGTGGCTAGAAAACATTATGGTTTCCAAGTAGATTAACCCCCTAAGAAGACAATTTGCATTGGGAGTTTTATTTATTTATTTATTTTTAAGAGTAAAGGTCTCACTTTGTTGCCCAGGCTAGCCTTGAAATCCTGGGCTCAAGTGATCCTCCCACCTCAGCCTCAGGAAGTGCTGAGACTAGAAGAGTAAGCCATCACATCAAGCCCACCGGGAGTTAGATGCTAACTTAGGGACTTAAAGTAATTAGTCTCTAAAAGGAGTACAAGCAAGCATTTGAGAATATACTTTAAAAGAAGGGTAACTTCCTATTTAAAAGAGTGATGATATACTAACTTCTCATAATGGGAAATACAGTTTCCTAAAACTTACTACCAGAGAGTTCAAATAAACTGAAAGTAAAGAAAGAAACAGGAGAAAGGAATATGTGATAGGAAGGGGGAGAGAAAGAAAAGAGACAGACACAGAAGCAAAACAAATATGGCAATACTTTCAAAAGACCCATTAAGTGTGAAATGACTACACTGTGCATGTGTATTTCACCGTATTAAAGAATGTAAAGCTAACACAAGTGAAACAGTTCAAAAGGAAAAGTCAGAGGACCCTAATGGCTCAATCACTGTGGAGAGCTAACCTGGCTGCACCACAGACCAACCAAATCACATTAATTTCTGGGGCTGGAATTCGGGCATCGGTATTTTGTAAAACTCCCCAAGATATCTAAAAGTACAGCCAAGATTGAAAACTACTGGCCAGGCATGGTGGCTCACGCCTATAATCCCAGCAGCTTTGGGAGGTCAAGGTGGGAGGATCACTTGAACCCAAGAGTTCAAGATCAGCCAGGGCAACAGAGGGAGACCCTGTCTCTACAAAAAATTTTCAAAAAAAATTAGACAGGTGTGATGGTGCATGCCTGTAGTTCCAGCTACTAGGGAGGTTGAGGTGGGACTGCTTGAGCCTGGGAGGTTAAGGCTACAGTTAGCTATGATTGCAATACTGTACTCTAGGCTGGGGCACTGAGCAAGATGAAAAGAAAAAGAAAAAAAAAAAAAAGAAGAGAAAGAGAAAAGGAGAAAGAAAGACAAAGAGAGAGAAAGAAAGTGAAAGAGAGGGAGAGGGAGAAAGAGAGGAGAGACCATTGCCCTAAGCCTTGGGAGTAAAAAAGGCAATAAAAAGATAAATTCGGCTGGGCGAGATGGCTCCCACCTGTAGTCCCAGCACTTTGGGAGGCTGAGGCTGGCAGATCATCTGAGGTCAGGAGTTCAAGACCAGCCTGGCCAACATGGCGAAATCCCGTTTCCCCCCAAAAAATGCAAAAATTAGCCAGGCGTGATGGCAGGTGCTTGTAATCCTAGCGACCTGGGAGGGTAAGGCAGAAAAATGGCTTGAACCCAGAAGGCAGAGGTTCCAGTGAGCTCAGATCACACCAGTGCACTCCAGCCTGGGGGACAAGAGCGAGACTTTGTCTCAAAAAAAGATAAATTCAACACATTTACAAGTTTTCCAAACTGCAAAAAATTCGCATTTGAAATGTAAATAATGAAATAAAAAAAGTCTTTGAGTCGAAAGGTCTTTACCATTATCGCCAATTTTAAGCTGATTAAAATGTTAACAGACCCTCTTTATGATTGGTCTTTGATACTTATCTGTCTGATCTATAATTTGCACTAGCAACTTACCGAGACTTAGATTATAAGAACCTTATAAATTATAAGAATCCAACTATCTACCATCTTAGTTTTACATATGTAAGCACTACCCTAGGTTTCACTCACTTTCATAGTTAAAAACAAATATTCCCGGATGCTGGATACACCATGTAATAGTGTCAAGGTGACACAACCTAAAATACTTTGTTCCTGAGAAACTGGATTCAGTCAAATTTCCCATCACCAAAATTACGCATTTTAGAAAGAGAAAAAAAAATTCAAAACTTCTAAATCTGACTTATGATCAAGTGTATGCTTGGCATATGCAAACAGCATCACTCTACAAGTAGCTCAAATGAATATATCTAGATATATTTGTCAACTGTTTGAATTTCTCATTTTGCAACAATTGAGACTTCATCAACTGTTGAACAAAAGTCCAAAATTTGATAATTTTACAAAACTGTATTAAATGCTGTGTTATGGCCACGCACAGAGGCTTACACCTGTAATTCCAACACTTTGGGAGGCCAAAGTGGGTGGATCACCTGAGGTCAGTTCAAGACCTGCCTGACCAACGTAGTGAAATCCTGTCTCTACTAAAAATACAAAAATTAGCCAGGCACTGTGGTGGCACATGCCTGTAATCCCAGCTACTCGGGAGGCTGAGGCAGGAGAACTGCCTGAACCTGGGAGGCGGAGGTTGCAGTGAGCCGAGATTGTACCACTGGACTCCAGCCTGGACAACAGAGCAAGACTCCATCCCAAAAAAAAAAAAGAAGAATAAAAAAATGCTGTGTTATTCTGGTCTAAGTCCTTTAACTGTAGATAACAAAACATTTTTTGTCAGGTTACTTTTATACACAATTAACAGTCATCTCAGAGCCACCATTCATCATCAATCTAAGCAAAAAAAAAAAAAAAAAAAAAATTTTTTTCTTCATAACTACACAGTCTTCCAGGTCAACAACAACAAAAAGAAATCCAAACATATATAATGAGCGCTGAAATGGCTATTACAAGATGCTTGAAGAACCAGTCACTCTAAAACAAAATCACTGAATTAAAAATGGAAAAAAAGGTTAGGTGAGAGGACAAAATGAACTAAGTTTAAACATCAGCAAAACCTGTTTTCACCAAAATAGGCAAAAATTTAGACAAGCCTAAATATGCATTTTATATATAATGAATCCTGCAGATGCTATAGGGTTAACCTCCCTAGTAAGGCCTCAGTAATTCACACCTCAATTAGAATAGTGTCTAATGATGTTACTATAACACTGGCTCAATCAGAAAGAAACTGCTTCCAAGTGGGAGAGCTGCAGTGTAACTGGGCAGCATAAATTAGGCTAATGCTTGCTCCTTAATTTGGGGGGAAACGAAAAACTGAAGGGGAATACAGAAAAGGAATTCACACACAATCGCTCGACTAAAATGTAGCTTAAGAAAGTGAAGCACAAGTTTTCTAAAATAAGATTTGCTGCTTCCTAGTATAGGCAGAATTGCTTCAAGCGGCAAAACTATCATAAAAACTCAATCATCCACGTAAAACTTATTCCAAAATATTTCAAAGTGACTTTCTCAGCACAAATTTTCATTAAGTCTGAAAAACAGATTTGCAATTTGTTTTTTTTTTCTAAACTCAAGATTTACACTGAAGGCACTGACCTAAAGAGACATGCACCCCCACTTCAAAAATAAACAAGCCAAGATGCAATACTTCTCTAAAACTCACCCCAAAACCTGGAAAGCAAAGAAAAAGTCACTTCTATTAACAAAGTCAAATGTTATAACAATTTTATCTAAAGAAGCTTTTAGTTTTAATTCCAACAACTTAAGCCTACATAATTCATCACCATCTTTAGATCTAAAGCTACTCCAAATTATAAATGCTTGGCCTATCTCTATTACATTTGTTCTGTAAGGAACACATTTAAGTATACAAAATCATGACAGCATTATGGAAGAAACATTAATTTTAAAAATCCATGTTTTTAAATGTTAATCATTTACAGTTTGGAATGTTATGTACTAATCACATCAGAACTTTCCAATATAGAGAGAATAAGTCCTTAGCATAAAAAAAGTTACACTTTAGAACTTCCTATATGAAATCCACCATAAAAATTATTCAAATGGCATGTTCTAAACCTAATTACAACATTATGCATTTCATTTTTCTGAGACTCTAAATGTTTTTTGCCAGCAAAAAGTAGTGAACCTACTTCTTAAATACTCGAGTAACCAAGCTGCTACTAAGACTAAAAGGATTCTAATTCCGACAAAAGTCAAAGGCTATTAACAAAAATTAGCTAAGATTGTACGTCTGCAGAAAGTCAACTCAGGCTAATTCCCTTATTATCTTGTTATATTTATTATTCCTAAATAACTAGCAATTCCACCTTAAACTACGGTGCAAAAACTAAATGCATTAAGAAACTAATTTGGAAATAAATGTGTGTGTGTGTGTGTGTGTGTGTGTGTGTGTGTGTGTGTGTGTGTGTGTGTGTGTGTGTGTGTGTGTGTGTGTGTTTTATTAAAAACAAATGTACTTAGGTTTTTGAGGGGAAACAGCTATCAATCTTCAGCAGGGCTTTGTAAAACCTCTGCACCAGCAAATAAATCTTTCAGATTAACTAAACACACTCGTGTCTTTGAAAATCTAGTTTGAGAAATCCTAACAGCAGTTCGGGGCAAGTGATGGAGCCACCGCCCTCCACCCTACACCAATTTCACTCTCAGTACATGTAGTGCTAACAGTAAGATCAACTGTGTCTTTTATTAGGAAGCATGTTACATAGGGGGAAGAAGGGGTTCAGTTAGGTGCTAAGAATGTGTCCGGCATACCACCGTCACTCTCAGTACTCAAAAACTAAACATATCAAACACAGAAGCGTAAACTGGCATTGACACGACTAGGAAGAGAAAGTAAAGGACAAAGAGAAAACAGAAATTGGCTGGAGAAAACAAATTAAGACAAACAATTTACAACTTTCATTTAGACCGTAAGGCAACACACTCCAGCCGACCCAACGCGCTCGGCCCGGGCGACCGAAAAACTACTTCAGAACAACAAAGAGGAGCGGCGGCTGCGGCAGGAGTCCCGTCCGAGTTTAACTTGATTCTCCCACGAGCTGCAAGCGGAGCTGGGAGCCGGAGGGACGCGAGGCACCGCCACCCGGCACTCACCCAGCCCGCCCGGCCCGGCTCGTCAGGTAGCCGCGGTCGCTCTCCCAGCGGATCCGCGCGCTCCTCGCTGCCCCCCGGGAGCCCGCCCCGGGGCGGAGAAGCCGCGGGCGGGGTGCGCGGGCCCGGCCGGGGGAAGGGGAGGGGACATGGCGCGGTTACCTGGGCTCGGGCGGTGGCGAGGGGAGTCCGCTCTCCCGCCGCTGCTGGTCCGCGGAGGCGCCGGGCCCGTCGCTTTCCCCGGCGACCCGGAGAGCTCCTCGGCCCCCGCCCCGAGGCGTCCCGGCCAGGCCGCCTCTCCTTAGCGTCGCGCCGCTGCCCGCGCCGACCTGACCGCCTCGAGCTCCCGGGCAGCCCCGCGGCGGGGGGCCTCTCTCGCGAGGCACCCGGCTCCCCTCACCCGCTCCCACCCGCTGGGCGCCTGCGGAGCTGAGGGGAGGGCGAGAAAGGCCTCCAGAAGAGAGAAGGAGGGCGCGAACGCAGGCTCCGCCACCCGAGCCGCTCCGTTACCGCAGCGGCGACGACGACCAGGGCCGTGTTGTTGCTGCCAACTTGTCGAGAGGACACTGAGCATGCGCGCGCGGGGACCACATCCGGGTAATTTCAGGGTTTGGCCCTTTTCCCCCGCAGCTTTCCTTTCTCCCGGCTGCCCCCGCCTCCCGTCCCCCGCCCCGAGTGACGGGGAGGGTCGCTCTGCGCAGGCGCTTGCAGGGCAGCGCCAGCCGGCTGGCGGCTCTGGGTCCCGGCTTGGGGCTGGGCCTGGGCCGCGACGCGGGCGCAGGGCGAAGGCCTGCTTGAGGGAGTGGTCGCCGGGGACATTGGCATCTCTTTGCAAAAAAGTACCCAAGCTGCGCAGGAGAGCTCGGCGTTGAGTGGGCGTCCAGTAAGTGTTTATAAACAGTGACTAGCCCGGCCTTTGTTGGTTTTTTGTTTTGTTTTGTGTTGAGGACCTGCGTAGGCACAAAAATTGGCCTTCAACAGCCAATCGACAGCTCGGAGGAGAAAGTGGCTAGGTTGTAGGAGTTCACTTCGGGAAGAAACAGACGCTGGCCGCACATTCCGTTTCTGGCAGCCCCGAATCTCGAGCTCCGGAGGTGTTTAAACTCGAGAGACGCACAGGACAGTCAAGGAATCCCGCACTGAAGAGCCTTGCCAGGCGTTGCGAGTGTGAGTGGTTTTGTTGGAAGAGATGTAGAGCGCTCTCGGAGCTGGAGGGGAACTTCGACTCCTACTACACACTTACTAACTAGGTTATCTGTTCGGTGGGGAAAGGCATAGGCTCTGCTTTTGGCTTTATGCTTCTTTTATTTCATTTTTTGCAAGACGCATACATTTATTTTTTAATTTAAAACGCATTAATGATATATTTTCACCAAGCAGGAACTACTTTGAGTCTAGTTTTAGTCCCTTCAAAACTAATGATGAGCCAGTTCTAAAGTCATTTCTTAGATCACGTAATCCAGAAACCTCCACCCACCGCACGCCCTCGCCACGCATCCTCAGTGCTTCATTCTGTCCTCCACTTCCTGGGCCATTCCCTTTTTTTTTTATCAGAAGGCCCCTGAAGCTTCAAACTGGTGTTCTCTTACCACTGGGGTTTATGAAAACCAGTTTTAAGGGATTTCATTTCCATATCTTCCATTGTTATATGTTCTATTTTCTAAAGTTGCCCAGCTTGAGAAGGGAGCTAAGGACACAGCACCTGTTTTCAAAACTGTCCTTCTCCCTCCAACCTTACAAAAGAAAGTCACAATTCTCACCCATTACTAAGGTGCACTCAGTCAATGCAGAACCTCTCCGCAATTCAAATACCAGTATCTATGCTGAGAAAGTAAATGACCTTAGGTGAAGGGTTTTAAGTTATTTTGCAAGTCAGATAGTTTTCCAATCTTTTCTGTCAGCAAAACTGAAGGAAGGTCTGTCAGCTGATAAATTACTAAACATGATTTAATAATAGTTCAATATGTGATTCTTAGGTAATGCACCTCAGAAGTTTTAAAAAAATTGAGACATTGTTAAAACTACACTTCTTCCATTCCATCTGTATTAGTTATCTATTGCTGTATAACAATATCAGCACAAATATAGAAGCTTAAAACAATACACATTTATGATCTTACAGTTTCTTTGGGTCAGGAGACAAGGCATGGCTTAGCCGGGTTCTCTACAAAGTGAGGCTGGAACAAAGGATCCGCTTCCAAGCTCATGTGGTTGTTGGCATCATTCAGTTCCTTGCAGGCTGCAGGACTGAGGGCCTCAGTCCCTTACAGGCTGTTGGCTGAAGAACCCCTCTGTTCCTTGCCATGTGGTCCTCTCCATAGGGAAGCTAACAATATGGCAGCTTGCTTCTTCAAAGCCAGCAATGGGGAGAGTCTCAGCAAGACATTGGTTTCAATCTTATGTAACATCGTCACATACACAGTGTCACTCATACCCTGTCACTTTTGCCATACATTGCTGGCCAGAAGCAAATCACAGGCAACACCTACACTGAAGGGGAAGGAGACACACAAAGGCATGAACACCAGGAGGTGGGGATCATATGGGGCTTCTTTAGATTCTGTCTACAACACTGTCTATTTATTTATGCAAATGGCATTCCCTATAAGCTCAGCCTCTTCTCAGAATTTCCCTTCAGGTTCCCTTCACCTTTTTACTTAAGGGAAACCCCAGCTTTGCCCTGGAACACTGCTCCTTCCACCTCTCGAGTAGTGGCAACTGTGTTTTCAGCCTTCAGCCTCTCAGTGCCTGGAGGTGAGGTAGGTTTCTTTCTTGCTTCTCAACATTGCTTTCAAGCCATCCCCCTCCTCTAAACCAGCAGCTTTAAATCTTGCTATCCAGTACCTCTATCGCTGACCTCACTCCCCTTTATCTCTGCACAATTTGCTCCTGTCAGTCACTCTCATGCCACTTCTGTCCTAGTGCTAGGCGGTTATAAGATCTTCCCTGTACCCTGGCCTCTCAGTTCCTTTTCTTCTTCTCCAGGGATCTCTCATTGCTTCAATTTTGTGATCTTACAGTTACTCTGAGTCAGGAGTCAAGGCATGGCTTAGCTGTGTCCTCTACAAAGTGAGGCTGGGACAGAGGATCTGCTTCCAAGCTCATGTGGATGTTGGCAACATTCAGTTCCTTGCAGGCTGCAGGGCTGAGGGCCTCAGTCTCTTCCTGGCTATTGGCTGGAGACCCCCGCTGTTCACCATGAACCTCAGGTAGACCCTTAATGCTGTTCAGCAATTCTGTTATACATCCCTGCTCCACTCTTCTGGATTTTGTACCTTCTCTGACCTCTAACTTGCACATACCCTACCTCAGCCACTTACTCCCATGGTCATAATCACATTAGCCTTATCAGACTCTGCAACTTCTTCATTATCTCAGTTTCAAACATCTCACACTCCAGTCACCACCTTAGTCTTCCAGGTCACTCCCTGTAGTACTCTAATTCCAACAATTCTTGAACCTTCATATCTGCTCTCACCCAGCCTCAACCCCTGGCCAATCACAATCACTCTTATACATGCCCTCAGCCCCGTTGCCTTTCTCTCCCTTTGTTATGCTTGCTTGGCAAAGCCACAATCCTGATTCAAGCTAGCACTCACGCATCTGAATGTGGCCAGAGAAGAACACAATCACACTGAGTACTTTCACTTTAATTTCATCACTGTGAACCTCAGTTAGACCCTTTGTGCTGTCCAGCAGTTCTACTTCCCTCCTCCATTCTTCTGGATTTTGTACCTTCTCTGTCCTCTAACTCGCATGTCCTCCCCTCGATCATCCTCAGTTAATACCCTTGTTTGAGAAAATTGAAGCAATAAGAGAAAAACTTCCACAGAATCTCAACATAACCCACACCCATATACCAGCCTCTACTCTGCCTTTCCCATCCTCACATGGTTGAATTGCCATGTTCCTAGCTAAAGGAGCATTGTCACCAAGACACAGATCTCAGTCCTATCTTGCCTAATCAAGATCCTCACTGTCACTCCAGCAATTATCCCTGTATTCTATATTATCAATATTCCTCTACTGGGTCATTCCAATAAGCTTACAAGCAGCTGTGATTTTTCCAGTCCTACAGATTCTTCTCTTTGACTTATTTCTACTGTCAACTATCACCCATTTCTCTACTCGCTTTGCAACAAAGCTTCTAAGAGAGTTTTCTATACTTTGTCTGCAGTTCTCCCACAGCAGCAGAATACATACCATACAATACCATTTATATAAAGTTCAAAAATATGTCACGCATGATACAGATGTTAAGACTACATAGATATGTAGTGGAATCATTACACACCAGGTTACATATGTGGCATATTATAGATCATCAGCTGAGTGGTAGGTCTCCCACCCTCTCTTAAACTCCATTCATGATTTCGTCCTTACCACTCTATCAAAACTACTCTTGTGGAGGCCAAAAATGAACTTCACATTGGCTAAACCCAATGATCTAGTCTCAATTCTCATCTTGATTGACGTATCTGTAACAGCTGACACAACTAATCACTTAATTCACTTTTTTTTTAACCATATCCTCTTGGTTTTCCTCCTTCATTCATGGTTCCTCCTTCCCTGTCTTCTTTGCTGGGTTCCATCTCTTCTCTCAGACCCCTTAACCAGGGCTCATTCTTTGAATTCTATTTTTTTTTTTTTTTTTTTGAGAGAGACAGAGTCTCTCTCTTGTGCCCAGGCTGGAGTGCAGTCGTGCAATCTTGTCTCACTGCTATCTCCACCTCCCAGATTCAAGCAATTCTCCCTGCTTCAACCTCCCAAGTAGCTGGGATCACAGGTGCCCACCACCACACCTGGCCCATTTTTAGTAGAAACAGGGTTTCACCATGTTGGCCAGGCTGGTCTCCAGCTCCTGACCTCAGGTGATCTGCCTGCTTCAGCCTCCCAAAGTGCTGGGATTACAGGTGTGAGCCTCCCACACCCAGTCCCTTGAACTCTTTTTAATCTATACTCATTTCCTTGATGTTACCAGTCTCCTGACTTTCAGTACCATCTAAGATACATGATATCATCATATATGATGACAGCTCCTAAATGTATATATCCAGCTCAGACCTCTTACCTGAACTCCAGATTCTGATATCCTCAAACATGTCACAGACTGAGCAATATTCTCTCTCAAACTTATTGAACCCACTAACTTTCCTCTCGTTTGTCAACTGTTGTTCAGGTTGCTCAGACCAAAAACCCTGAGTAGTTTGACTTTAATTTCATCACCATGAACCTCAAGTAAATCCTTACTGCTGTCCAGCAATTGTGGACTCCCTTGTTTTCTCACGCCCATGTCTAGTCCACAGTCGGAGCCACCTCCACTACTACTCCCTGGTCTGAGCCACCATCATCTCATCTTTGGATTCATCTTCTAAAAACTCTCCCTGTTCTCATGCTTGCCTCTTCCCAACATGATAGCTTGAATGATCCTTTTAAAATGTAAGTCAGGTGTCTTCTCTCTGCTTAAATTCCTGCAATAAATGATCCTTATTTCACTTAGAGTGAAAATCTACATCCTTACAATAATCTAAAGGGTTCTGTAAGATCAGCACCACCACTCCACGCCTGAGCATTACCTCTCTAAATCTCGTCTCCTATCAGTCATTCTCCAATATGTTCTAGCCTTTCTGACCTCTTTTCTTGACCCTAGAAGATGCTAGCCATGCTCCCAAGTTGGGTCCTCTGCACTGGCTGTGCCTTCTGCCTTGTACATGTTTCACCCAGGTATCTGCATTGCCAACTCTCTCACCTCCTTTGGTCAAAAGTTACCTCACTGAAGCCTACCCTGACCTTTTAAAAATCACAGCCCACTCTTAACTCTCTCAATACACCCAAAGCCCTTTTACTCTGCTTTCTCTTTTGCTGTAGCACTTCTAACATACTATATGATTTACTTATGTGTGTGTTTATTGCTTATTGCCTGTTACCCCCAACTAGAATGTAAGCTCCATGAGGGCAAGGATTTCTCTGTAGTATTTACCAATGTACCCCAAGTGCCTAGAGTAGCTATTGACATGTAGGAGGTGCTCAATAAATATTGGTTAAATGAATGAACGAGGTGTTTTGTGCTTCCATCCATAGAAATGAAAACTAGGACTAGCTTTGACTCAATTCTATTTCATTCAGCAAAAATATCCTGTATTTTAATTTTAATTTTAATAGATAACAAAATATGTAATATTTTATATTGTTCAGATCAATTAGATATTAAAATTATATAATCACAATGAGCTTTTTAAGCTTATCAGACTCAGTCAAGAATTTTTTTTTAAATTGTTTTATAGGGAAACGTGTTAGGTTGGTCAATAAAAGACTCTTCAGCTTAAAATATTATATTGAAATGCTCAGGGGTACGTGGAATGGAAATACAAGATAAGAAAAAAAAGTGATGTAAAATTTCTTTTAAAGAAAAGCTTGTTCATGGATTTTTTAAATGGATGAGAGATGCATTATGATCTTTAAATTTCCTTGGATACATTTAAAAAATGACGTAACAATCTTATTTTAAAATGCCAATACTTATGCCAGAAATAACAAACTTTACTATTATTTAAACTTGTGATGAAACATTTTAGATATGACCTTTAAAAGTACAAGAAGAGGCCGGGCGCGGTGGCTTACGCCTATAATCCCACTACTTTGGGAGGCCGAGGTGGGCGAATCACAAGATCAAGAATCAAGACAATCCTGACTAACATAGTGAAACCCCATCGCTATAAAAAAAAATTTTTTTTTTTTAAAAAAGGTACAAGAAGAAACACAGTTTTAGCCAGGCATGATGGCTCATGCCTGTAATCTCAGCTACTCAGGAGGCTGAGGTGAGAGGACTGCCTGAGCCCAGGAGTTTGAGGCTGCAGTGGGCCATGATCATGCCACTGCACTCCAGCCTAAGTGACAGAATGAAACCCAATCAGTTATTTAAAAAAAGAAAGAAACAAAAGAGAGGGAAGGAAGGAGAGAGGAAGAAAAAAAGGAAGGAAGAAGGAAAGAAAAATGAAATACAGTTTTTCAAATTTCTTTTAGGAGAAAAGCAAGAAATCTTGAAGACCATAGTTCCAAAGCACTCAAAGGGAGCCAAGCTGCTGCCAGTTCTCAGATACACTCTGACAGGGGCAGGCAAAGGCTTGAAAGGTTTTATTTTCCTTTTGTTTTATTTAAGGGTTCCACCTCCTATGAATGGGAGCTTTCCAAGGGTGAGGAGAATATAGAACTTTAACCTTTTCATCCCGGGGGTGGGATACTGTTCCCTCCAGCAAAGGACCTCCTGGCACAAGTTAGAATCATGGTATTTTAGTGTCAACCCAGTGTTTTAGGTTTTGTTTTTTAGAAATGGGGTCTTGCTGTGTTGCCTTGGCTGGACTCAGACTCCTGCATTCAAGTGATCCTCCTGCCTCAGCCTCCTGAGCAGCTGGAGACTACAGGCATGCATTACCACACCCAGTTTAACCCAGTGATTTTTAAAATAATCCCAGTTGCTCCTGAAAATTACTTAACATTGACTAACCTGAACATTACAAGTGATTCCCACATTTCTAAAAGCAATAAAATAAACTCTGTCATCTTTTTGGCTTAAAGTATACAGCCATAGAAATGAATTACCTATTCAAAATTTTAGATTGAAACTTGATTCAAAATTGAGATTAAAAATGACTGGAATGCAGGCCCTGTCTGGAATATTCTTGTTCTTGTCCTTTAAGACTCGGTGGTCCTCTAGGAATGGTGCCCTGCTATGTCACAGTTGGCCACCCTCTCTTTATGCTTTCAGATTAGACTGTGAGTTCCCTGAAGATAGAGGCTCCCCTTCCCCACGTTCTTTGAGTGCCCAACACTGGGCTTGCCCATGGCAAGCATCAGAGAACCAGGAGATGAGGCTGGGAAGACAGATCTGAGGCCAGACAATGAAGGAAGCCATGCTGATGAATTGAACTTCATTCAGGACCAGATATGCTTGGGACGTTTTTCTTCCTTTTTTACAATCTTCTTGAGGTATAATTTACATATTACAAACTTTACACAGTGGACAGTTTGATGCATTTGGGCAAATATATCCAATGTGCAACCACCACTACAATCAAGTATTAGAATACCTCTCTGCCTCCAAAAAGCTCCCTTGTGCCTCTTTGCAGTCAGTGCCGCCTCCCAACCGTATGCTCCTGTCCCCAGGCAACCACTGCCATGCTGTCTGTTCCTAAGGCTTTGTTTTTTCTAGAATTTCACATAAATAGAATCTTTCCTTATGCAGTCTTTTGAATTTGGGTTCTTTCACTCTGTGTTGTTTTTGAGATCTGGAATGCTACTGTGTATCAGTAATTAGTTCCTTTTTATTGCTTAGTAGTATTTCATTTTATGTATATGCAAACCCACAGAAACAGAGGTAGATTAATAGATTAGTGGTTGTCAAGAGGATGGGGGAGTGGGAAATTGGGAGGTATTGGGTTTCTTCATGAGTTGATGGAAATGTTCTGGAATTAGATAGTGCTGAGAGTTGTACAACATTGTAAATATATTAAGAATCACTAAATTATAAACTTTGAAATGGTTAAAATGGTGAACTTTAGGAAAAGTTTACGTTTTAAAAAGTTAGATTTTAGCAAGCATCACAAGCATGTCACTAAGTGAATAATCTTTGCAGTCTGACTTGGGTCAAGTCCCCATGTCACTCCTTACTAGCTATGAGACGTTGGACAAAAGATTTTAAGTCTCAGATCCTTCTGTGAAGTAGGGGTAGAAATACAGCCCATCTCATGGAGTTGTAGTAAAAATGAAATGAGACAATATGTGTGAGCACTTGGCATGATGCTGACAAATGCCTGATCAGTGGCAGCTCCTTGTTTAATCCACCTGCACCTGCCATGTGTCAAGTCCATTACATGTCTTCACCTATTTGATTCAACATGAAAGAGGGACTATTCCCAATTTACAAGTGATGAAACTGAACCATTAAAAGATTAAAAAGTAACATGTCCCCATATTGAGGGACATTCTATAAAATAACTAGTCTATAATTTCCAAAAATGTCAATGTCGTAAAAGCAAAGCCTAAGGAACTGTTCCAGGTTGAAGGAAACTAAATACACAGGACAGTTAAATGTCATGCATGATACTGAATTGAGTCTGGGGAAACAATGTTGCTATAAAGGACCTTATTGAACAATAGGCACAATTGGAAAATAGTTTAAAGATTAGACTATACATATATAATAGATTATAGATTAGACTATATATATAATAGACTATAGATTAGATAATAGTATTGAGTCAGCATTAGATTTCCTGATTTTGATAACTATAGCATGCAGGCCAGAACTAGGGTGAGGCAACAGAGGTTCCTGTAAGGTACAAAGTTGAAGGAAGCCCCCTTGAGGGGCTACCCACTCTCAGGCCTTGTTAGCCTCCCTCTAGTTCTGTCCCTGGTGTCGTGGTTGTGAAGAAAATGTCCTTGTTTTAGGAGCTACACCCTGAAGTATTGAGGGTAAAGACATGCAGGTATATGTAATTAACCCTCCAAGAATTCAGGAATAATCATCATACATAGGTAGAGAGAAAAAAACCATTAAAGCAAACATTGCAAAATGTTAATAGTTGATGAATCTAGGTAAAGTATATACAGAAATTCTTTGTACTATTCTTGTGAGTTTGGTTTTTGTTTTTGTTTTTGGGTCATTCGTCCCTGTGATGAGGTTTGCAGCAGAGCTGGAATTTGAACTCTGCCCAGTGTGTGCTGTGGTGCTACCCTGAAATGCAAATAGCTCTACTCTGAAGCCAGGGCCTGGGAGGGCCTCCTGGTCAGATGCCTCAGAGCAGCGTTTCTCCTACTTTAACATGCACACATATCACTTGGGGATCATATTAAAAAGTGGATCCTGATTCCTTGGATCTGAGGGTGGGCTGGAGACTACATTTCTAATAAGCTCCCAAGTGAGGCCAATACTGCTGGTTCCAGAGGCAAAGCCCTAGACTTCAGGGCCCAGACCTGTGTGGGGCCTAAAATCCAAAATATATTGGGGAGGGGAATAATGGAACACTAAACTATTTAGAAGACAGTCCACAGTCATGATTCTAACCACCTAAAAGGTTTTTTGATAAAAGTTGAACTTTTTTTTTTTTTTTTTTTTTTTATTCCGAAGCGGAGTTTTGCTCTTGTTACCCAGGCTGGAGTGCAATGGCGCGATCTCGGCTCACCGCAACCTCCGCCTCCTGGGTTCAGGCAATTCTCCTGCCTCAGCCTCCTGAGTAGATGGGATTGCAGGCACGCACCACCATGCCCAGCTAATTTTTTGTAGTTTTAGTAGAGACGGGGTTTCACCATGTTGACCAGGATGGTCTCGATCTCTTGACCTCGTGATCCACCCGCCTCGGCCTCCCAAAGTGCTGGGATTACAGGCTTGAGCCACCGCGCCCGGCTAAAAGTTGAACTTTTTGGACATTGTTTCCATTTAATAAACATGTAGAGTGAGCCTACTGGGTGCCATATCTTAGAATTCAGAATTGAATGGCAATGGACATGAACTGAAATGATTATAGTTTACCCAGTCTTTCCCTTCCCGCAGTAGACTGCAGATCAGACTTACATCTAGACAGTTTGTAGTCCATCAAGTGAACAATTGATGGCATCTAACAGTTTCCCTCAGTGTCACAGGTACAAGAGAGAACATTGCAAGCAGGGAGTGCTGGAAATGACAAATTCATCAAAAGCAAAAAACCTGCCAGGTGCAGTGGCTCACACCTGTAATCCCAGCATTTTGGGAGGCTGAGGCAGATCATTTGAGGTCAGGCGTTCAAGACTAGCCTGGCCAACATGGCAAAACCCCGCCTCTGCTAAAATACAAAAATAAGCCAGGCATGGTTGCATGCGCCTGTAATCCCAGCTACTCGGGAGGCTGAGGCAGGAGAATCACTTAAGCCTGGGAGGCGGAGGTTGCAGTGTGCTGAGATTGCACCACTGCAGTGCAGCCTGGGCTACAGAGCAACACTCCACCTCAAAAATAAACAAATAAAAATTAACATTTTTAAAAAAGCAAAAAACTAAATGTTCAAAAAAAAGAGTTGGCACTTGTGCTATGGTGTCATTTCAGTGATAAAATCTAATGAGTATCTATCTAATGAATATTTCTAGCTTACATTCTACCTAAACAACACCAAATTTTTTTCATACTTTTTTAGCGTTTTTCTTGGGAGACAACCTTGAGGAAAAATCATTAACTTTAGCTTAGACCAAAATCACAGTTCCTATTTTTTTAGAACTTCAGGGATAATCAAGAGTTGCCTTTTTGAGGTAAGAATTAGGCCCAGCAGATGGGTATCGAAGAGAGGAGACTGTGAACGCTTGAGTGGGCACAGACCTCACATCTGCTCCTCGGGACAAGCTATGTGTGAGGGGCAGAGAAGGGAGGGTGTTCCAAGATCCAGTCCCTCCTCCAAGGAAAGATGGAAAATCCCGCCCCTCTGAGGGTCTGCTGTCCCTTTTTCCCCGGGGCTGCTGCTGTCTCTCTGCTCTTCCTTCTTCCCCTTTCCTTTCCTGGCCAACTTTCACTTCCCTCGCACACTGACACGCTTCTCCCAGCTGCTGCCCTTGAACTGCCACCTCCTTCCTTCCCTCTGTGCTGCACCACCCAGGGGAGCTGGCTCCCAGGATGAGCTGGGGCGCAGAGCTTTCTCAGGTTGAGGGAGCCTCCTCCAGGGCTTGGGTACCAAGGCATCTACACCTTTAATCAGGAAGGAAATAAGAGTACCATATAACCCTGGCCATAGCTGCTTCCCTCCCTCCTCCTTTTCAGGGAGGCTGGTTCCCAGGTCACCTCCTACCTGGTTCAACAATAACATCCCTCCTCCTTAAAAAAGATGCTGTGGTTCAAAAGCCTCTCTCAGCCCAGCTGCCTTCCCCAGCACACAGATCATCCCCATTGCCAGGGAGCTGCAAAGTGGCTCTGAACTTGCTAGAGGCTACACTGGCTAGTTAGAATGCAAGTCCTGACTGCAGGCCTAACCACAGTCCACAAAAGCTCCTTGGAAAGTGTTCTTTGTTGGTAGGTTTGACACAAAGGCCCAGGAATGCGGCTTACACAGTCCTGACCCCACAGCTGGCCCTCCATCCTCACTGCTCTCCCAGGAGAAGATAGGCTTGGCTTCTTCAGCCAAGGACAAAGCCACAGTGGACAATCGCAGGCACAGGCCCAAGGTTTGCCCTCTCTCTTGCCTCCATCTTTACAAATCTCACTCATGCATGAGACCAACTCCCCTCCCTCTGATGACTCCATCTCTGCTCATCTCATCCAAACAACCTCAAGCCACTCCACTGGCACTTGATTTGGTAGTCTTTTGTGTATGTATTCCACTTCATTATGAGAAGTAGCATAGAGGCTAAGATAATGGATAACCTTTGAAGTCAAATGGACAAGCATTCAAATCCTGGCTCTATCTGTGTGCCCTCCTGGCAAGTTACTGAACCTATCTCACCTTCAGTTGCTTCAGCTATAAAAGTAGGTATTATAACACTTGTTCAAATTTTTCTTTTCCTAAAATGTAAATGAAAATTCTCATCCAGCAAAAATTTATTGAGTTTCTACTGTTTCAGGCACTGCTCTAGATGGAGATATAGTGATACATGAGACAAATGCATGACACTTAAAGAGCTTATTAAATACATTCTTTATAAAGACGCATGCATATGTTCGTAGTTGCACTATTCATAATAGCAAAGACATGGAATCAATTTAAATGCCCATTAATAATAAACTGGATAAAGAAAACGTGGTATATATGTACCATGGAATACTATGCAGTCATAAAAAGGAACAAGATAATGTCCTTTGCAGGGATGTGGATGGAGCTGGAGGCCATCATCTTTAGTAAACAAATGCAGGAACAGAAAACCAAATACCGCATGTTCTCACTTATAAGTGGGAGGTAAATTATGAGAACACATGGATACACAGAACCACATTTACTGGGGCCTGTTGGAGGGTAGGGGATGAAGGGAGGGAGAGGATCAGGAATAGCTAATGGATGCTGGGTGTAATACCTGGGAAACAGGATGATCTGTGCAGCAAATCACCATGGCACATCTTTACCTGTCTAACAAACCTCCATATCCTGCACATGTACCCAGGAACTTAAAAGTTGGAAAAAAACTTACATTCTAGTGGGTGGTACATATGATGAATGTGGCCAAACAGGTAATATAAGATTAAAGTGACAATTGCTATTTTATTTATAAAAACACACACATAGGCCAGGCATGGTGGCTCACATCTGTAATCCTAGCACTTTGGGAGGCTGAGGCAGGTGGATTACCAGGTCAAGAGTTCGAGACCAACCTGACCAACATGGTGAAACCCCGTCTCTACTAAAAATACAAAAATTAGCCGGGCATGGTATGGGCGCCTGTAATCCCAGCTACACAGGAGGCTGAGGCAGGAGAATGGCTTGAATCTGGGAGGCAGAGGTTGCGGTGAGCTGAGATTGTGCCATTGCACTCCAGCCTGGGCAACAAGAGCGAAACTCCAACTCAAAAAGAAAAAAGAAAAAAAAAAACACACATAGAGAATGATTAGATTGGGGGAGGAGGTGGAGTGCTGTTTTAGATAGCGCAATCAGGGGAGGTTCTCTGAGAAAGTGACATTTGAGTAGGGACCTGAATGATGGAGAGCGCTATGCAAAAATCTGGAGAGAGCTGATATAAAGATCCTGAAACAGAAACAACCTTGGTGTATCTACGTAACAGAAGTAAGGTCAATACAGTTAGGGTAGGATAAGAGAGGAGTGAAGTAAGAGGTGAGATGGGAGCGGTAATATGTGTGGAAGAGGCTCCATAAATTTTTTTTTTTTTTTTTTTGAGACAGAGTCTTGCTCTGTCACCCAGGCTGCAGTATAGTGGCATAATCTTGGCGTATTGCAACCTGTGCCTCCTGGGTTCAAGTGAGCACGTCCGGTTAATTTTTTGTATTTTTAGTAGAGACAGGGTTTCGCTCTGCTGCCCAGGCCGGAGTGCAGTGGTGCCATCTCAGCTCACTGCAACCTCCACCTCCCGGGTTCAAGGGATTCTCCTGCCTCAGCCTCCCGAGTAGCTGGGACTACAGGCACATAGCACCACACCTGGCTAATTTTTGCATTTTTAGTAGAGATGGGGTTTCACCATGTTGTCCAGGCTGGTCTCAAACTCCTGACCTCGTGATCCGCCCACCTTGGCCTCCCAAAGTACTGGGATTACAGACGTGAGCCACTGCTCCTGTCGCCAGCAAATATTCGTAAAGGCATTTAATTTTTCTAACAAGGCTGCATGCTCTTTGAGTGCATTCATTCATTGAACAAGTGTTTACTGAGTGCCTTCCAGGTGCCACTAGGCTACAAGAGAGGGATGTTATGAACAAAACAGAAGTAGAAGAGAAAAATAATTTTTAAAATGAGCAGGATGCAGCGACAAGATCACAGCGACAGCTGAGGCCACCTATTGCAAACCTGGGAGCTAAACTTGGACTCAGGGGCATCCTGACACTTGCCATTTTATAATACACATTGCCTAGAAAAGTGCCCAATGAATCCGTATTTGGGTATTAACAGATGGAAAAAGATACACAGGGTAAATACAAACTAAAAGAACTCCAGGGTAGTAATTTTAATATCACTCAAAATAGACTCAC
Organism: Sapajus apella; assembly: GCF_009761245.1. Taxonomy (NCBI): domain Eukaryota; kingdom Metazoa; phylum Chordata; class Mammalia; order Primates; family Cebidae; genus Sapajus; species Sapajus apella. The sequence continues at coordinate 3,942,758 of NW_022437049.1, read as the reverse complement.
CAGCATCTGGTGAGGGCCTTTGTGCTTCATCATAACCTTACCTTACAATGACAATTAAATTTCATTATGAGTTTTGGGGGGACATTCAAACCATAGCAATGGAATACTACTCAACAATAAAAATGAAACGAGTTACCAACACATTCAAAAACATGGTGGTTGGGCATCTGTATATTATATACAGTTAAGTGATTAGTTATGCTTATATAATATTTATAGTTTGGAATACTTATTTTGCACTTGTGGTGTTAACTATGGCCCCAGTCTGTCCATGTCCTAAACCTTGGAACATGTGAATGTCACCTTGAATAGTGTTTTTGACTGTTTTCTGTTGCTATAACTGAATACCTGAGGCTGGGTAATTTATAAATAAAAGAAATTTATTTCTCACACTTCTGGAGTTTGGAAAGTCCAAGGGCATGGCACCGGCATCTGCTCAACTTCTGGTGAGGGCTTTCATGGTGAAGGGCATCATGTGACAAAAAAGCACGGCATGCATGCTCAAGTCTCTGTTCCTCTTCTTATAAAGCTACCAGTACCGTCATAGGAATCCCACCCTGATGACCTTATCTAATACTAATTACCTCCCCAAATCTCTGCCTCCAAATACCATCAAGATATGAATTTGGCGATTCAGTTTTCAACACACAAAATTTGAGGGGCAAAACCATATAGCATATGGCAAAAGGGAGTTTGTAAATGTGACTGAGTTAGGATCTTGAACTTGGAGATTATGCTAGATCATCCAAGTGGACCCAATATCCAATGGTCCATAAAACGGGCACAGAAGGAGTCAGAGTTTGAGGAAAAGGTGATGTGGAATATAGAAGCAGTAATTGGAGTGATGCTCTTCAAAGATGGTGGAAAGGTACACAAGCCAAGGAATACAGGCAGCCACAAGAAGCTAAACAAAGCAAAGAAATGGATTCTCTGCTCAGAGCCTCCAGAAGAAACCAGTCCTGTCAACATCTTGACTTTCGCCCAGTGAAACCAATTTTGGGTTTCTGACCTCCAGAACGATAATAAATCCATATTGTTTTAAGTCACTAAATCTGTGGTAATTTGTTACAGTGGCTATACACCTAATACACCTGGGGTACTTGCTAAATATACAAATTACCATCCCTCTCCTATATAAATTCTGATTATGGAGGTCTAAGCTGGGATCCAAAGAATCTGTTTTTTAACAAGTGTCCAGGCAATCTTTACCTTCAGGTAAATTTGGGAACTGTTGCTATAGCGAACTGGGATAGCTCCGTCAAATTCTTTACCACCACTTTATTGGTGATGGGTTCCATCTGGTTTGGCTACAAGTGTGGAGACACAAGCAAGGATTGGCTAGTCCTGGCACTCCATTGTCCTAGAGCTTGCGACTGGTCCACAGACCGACCTATGGTCCACACTGACCAATCACAATCCTTCTGTAAGACATTATACATGGAAGCCATCAGAGAAAAGTGTTCTTTCTTTGTACTGGGATTTGGTTTAACAGTGGTACCCTAGCATGAAGTATTGGCCCAGCACTGCTGGCAGCCAACTTCTCTGACTACATGGAGGAAGCTCATTTGCAGTAAGAAAGAAGATGATAAACAAGGAAGCAGTGTAGAAAGCCAGAAGGAGAGAGAGAAAACCCTAATATCCTTTGAGCCTCAGATCCAATTGCATTTGATATTGGTACCATCCCTGGTTTTTTTTTTTTTAACCTATGAGAATCAATACATCTTATTATTCTTCAACCTCATTGAATTGGTTTTCAGTCTCTTGAAATATATGGACTCCTAACTCTCACACTGGGGTGTTATCTGGAGTGGCAGGGGAATAAATTTTTTACGTTGTCTGGCTTTTTCTCCCATTTCTATGTCCAACATCAACTGCTTCATATTTGTCTATGCCAGTTTACACTAGTCTGATCAGAATTTATATACTAAAAAAAGAATTTATAAACTAATTGTGTAGAAATTTTAGTCACTCTGTCTCTACCACTCACTCTAACTCCTTACAGCACAAGCATTTTCTGCCTCAACCACATAGTTCCCAGTATCTGTATGTTCAGGCTGATTCTCTGTTCTGCTTCTAACTCCTGCCCACTCCCATCTATTCAATAACAAGAAATTCTGGAGCAGTGACTCCCTTCCAATGAAAACAAATGTAAAATGCCAAAGTACTACCTACAAAATACCTTCTGTGACTATATTTTATGGAGTTTATAGACATCTTTAGCTTGAATTTTAAGGAGCAAGGAGATTGAGGGTTGACTAGAAGATTCTCTCCTGCAGTTTTGAGTTGCTTCATTGATGATTCTTTCTTTTGATTCCTAAGTTTGTCAGCTCTAGCAGATGCAGCTAAATACTGTTTTGTTTTGTTTTTTTGAGACGGAGTTTCGCTCTTGTTACCCAGGCTGGAGTGCAATGGCGCGATCTCGGCTCACTGCAACCTCCGCCTCCTGGGTTCAGGCAATTCACCTGCCTCAACCTCCTCAGTAGCTGGGATTACAGGCACACGCCACCATGCCCAGCTAATGTTTTTGTATTTTTAGTAGAGACGGGGTTTCACCGTGTTGACCAGGATGGTCTCGATCTCTTGACCTCGTGATCCACCCGCCTCGGCCTCCCAAAGTGCTGGGATTACAGGCTTGAGCCACCGCGCCCGGCTAAATACTGTTATCTGCAACATTTGCTTGATATAAATCCTCCTTGCCAGGGGGTATGGCTCTATAACATTTACAAAGTGGGATTAGGCATACAAGACCTGTACCTTGCTGAAGGCTCACAACAGACCACCATTGGCAAGGTTCTTTGTAGAGTTAGGCTGTAAATATTGGTGGAAGAAAATGAAAATTCCTAACACTTTCCTCTACCAGTAAAGTAAAAAGGGCAGTCAAGAAACCCAAGTATGATCTTGGCTCTGCCATTTGTTACCATGCAGTAAACTTAGGTCTAAGTCAGTTAAAACCTCTCGGTTCGGCCGGGCGCGGTGGCTCAAGCCTGTAATCCCAGCACTTTGGGAGGCCGAGGCGGGTGGATCACGAGGTCAAGAGATCAAGACCATCCTGGTCAACATGGTGAAACCCCGTCTCTGCTAAAACTACAAAAAATTAGCTGGGCATGGTGGCGCGTGCCTGTAATCCCAGCTACTCAGGAGGCTGAGGCAGGAGAATTGCCTGAACCCAGGAGGCGGAGGTTGCGGTGAGCCGAGATCGCGCCATTGCACTCCAGCCTGGGTAACAAGAGCGAAACTCCGTCTCAAAAAAAAAAAAAAAAAAAAAAAAACCTCTCGGTTCTAATTTCTTCATATGTAAAATGGAATTCATGATACTTCCATGCCTGCTTACTTCACTGAGTGGTTGTAAGAATTAAATAAGATATACAAATGTAAGGTATTATTATGCACTATACAATTATAAGGTATAATTAGGATGCCTTAGTCCTAGACATCTTTATTTGTCTTTATTGGATTGTAACTATTGTACTCACCAAGATGGAAAAAAGTGAATTGCTTCTCATAAACTAATTTATTTAATATCCATAGGTTATGAGTTAGGAATTATGCAAACCCACATATAGCATAGTAGCAAATTTGGAATATCAGTTAGGATACTACTGTATGCAAAGGGTTGACAGTTCAAAGTATAGAAACACATAATAATGTAAATAGGTGCTATAAATGTCTGCAAAATATGCCTAAAAATGGTCTTTAGCATATGCTTCCAAATTCTCTCTGGATTACAGATTTCAAACGAAACAAAAAACCTAATGGATTTGGACCAGAGATCTTTAAAACCTTCTCCACCCCCACAACTTTCTTTATTTAGTACTAAATTTAGAGCAGATGGAGAAACCAGCAAGCAAGACAATGCTACATGTGCTAATAGATTAATACTGCTGAGCCAAGCAACTAGAAAAATCTTGAGTGGTCTGTACATGTTAGCAGAGCTACAAATAACGCAAGGGCTCCTGCTTTTGAGGAATTTATGATTTATGTAATTTAGACACAGTGTTGTTTGCTAACATTGATTGAGGATTTACTATATGTCGGGCACTATTCTAACTGCTTTACTCAAATTGACTCATTTAATCTTCCTAGCAACCCTGTAAAATAAATAGTTATATTATCCAGTTTATAGGAAGACACTGAGTCTCACAGAGATAAAGTGACTTTGCCCAAGATCGCCTGGCTAGTAACAAAATTGGGATTCCAAAGCACACACTCCCAACCACCATGCTAAACTGTTCCTTTAGAAAGCCACAGATAGGGCCAAGCACAGTGACTCACTCATGTCTGTAATCCCAGCATTTGGGAAGGCTGAGGTGAGAGGATGGCTTGAGCCCAGAATTTCAAGACCACCCTGGGCAACATAGCAAGACCTCATCACTACTTTAAAAAGTTAGCCAGGCATGGTGGTGCACACCTTTGGTCCCAGCTACTTGAGAAGCTGAGGCAGAAGGACTTCTTGAGCCCAAGAGTTGGAGGCTGCAATGTGCTATGACTGCACCTCTGCACACCAGCTGGGGTGATAGAGCAAGACCCCATCTCAAAAATAAAATAAAATAAAAAAAGAAAGACACAGATAGGAAGAAATAGAATGTGCATTGACTTCATTTCATATTTGCCATGTATTGAATATTTTTTAAAGACCAACCTACCCCAGTTAGAATTCTCTACAGGTCTGTATCATAGCACTTATGGTAACCCTTGCATACAGTAGGTGCTCAGTTAGTATATATATTAATTTCATGACCGACAATATTATTTTAGATCCTTAGGTTGCTTTGAACATAGAATTATCACAAGAACTTAAAGTAGCTGATCAATGTCATGACACATGCCAGACCTCTGAATTCTGGCAAGTTCCGTATCCAGTACATGTGTTCAGACTGCATTGCCATTGCCATCTTCCCTTCCGCTTTCTCCCTGAAGGCTGTAAGTTCCTTGAAGGCAAGGATAGTGTCCAGGTCATGACTACATCCTTAGTGAACAGCCTGGTGCATATTAGTGAGGAGTTTTAATCGTGAGTAACAGAAGCTCAATTGGTATTTGTGAAAGCAGAAAAGGAAGTTGGAGGGATGCTGGGAAACTTAGGTTCCAGCAACCTGGAACTGCAGGAAGAACTGCAGGAAGCAGAGGAGCTCCAGAAATTGGTCCCACGGCTCCATGCTGCTGGGACTCCTTTCTTTCAATCCATCTCTTTCTCTGCCAGGGAAAAATACATCCCTCAAAGCCCTTAATTCACAGCCTTCTAGCTCAATAATGTGACACATGTCAAGGGGCTACTTCCTCTTCCCTAACTCCAGTGAAAATGATCTTGAAGAAGTCATGGATTGGCCAAGCTTAGGTGGTGAGCTCATTTCTGACCAATCATCTGGAGCACACCGCTTGGCCATGCCTAGAGTGTGTGCTTATCCCTGGGGATAAGTGGAGTGTGGGCTTAGGGTAAGAATGATGTGGAAGCATGTCAGGTAGCCAAAAATAGCTATCACACACCAGTAGGTAATTGATAATTGAGAATATGGGCTGGGAGTGTGGAGTTAGTTATTTCCGTAAACAGTTGACTCCATACTGAAAAATAATAAGGCTTCCCTGTTATTCAACTTATATTCATTCATTCAACCAATAGTTTTTACGTGTCTTACCAAGGGCCAAGCCTACTTTTAGGTGCCAGGAGTACTTATAGGAGGCAAAACATTCCCTGTCCTCCTGAATTTCCATTCTAAAGGGGGGAGACGGACAATGAACAAACAAATGTGTCAACACATAATATGTCAGCTGGTAGTGTTAGGAGAGTAATGAAAGCGTGGTAGAGAGAAAAGAAAGTGCAGAATTGGGGTGATGCTTTTCATAGGGAGAACAGGGTAGGTTGCTTTGATGAGGTGACATTTGAGCAGACACCTGAGGATGAGAGGGTGAGCTCTGTGGACAGCTGGGGATGGAACATTTCAAGCACAGGAAAGAGCAAATGGAAAAGCCATACAGTAGGCATGTCATGGTACAAACAAGAGCAAGGAGGCAGAAAGAGAGGAGGGGTCAAAGACAGTGACGTCAGAGCTTCAAGGCTCCCCTCAGCCTGGGCAGCTGTTGTTGGGGTTGTGGAGAATTCTAGATGGGGTAAGGGGAACCAGGCTGCAGTCTGGAAGTATTCTGCGTAAGCATGTCTGATAATATGCCTAAAGAGAGATCAGAAGAAAGCGACCAGAATTTCCAAGAGTGCAATAAATTGTTTTGATTTATTTTCTCATTCTAAACTCACATTCAGTTCTGAACCTGTATTAGGGTTCTCCAGAGGGTATAGCCAATAGAATATATGTATATATAAAAGGGAGTTTATCAGGGAGAATTGGCTCACATGATAGCAAGGTGAGGTCCCAGAATAAGCAATCTGCAAGCTGGAAAAAGAGAGACGCTGGGAGTGTGACTCAGTCCAAGTCTAAAAGCCTCAAAAGCAAGGAAGCTGATAATGCAGCCCTTAGTCTGAGGCTGAAGGCCCAAGAGCCCCCAGGAGCCCACTGCTGGGTGTCCCAGAGTTCAAAGGCTAAAGAACCTGGAGTCTGATGCCCAAGGACAGGAGGAGAGTAAGCAAGCATCCAGCATGCGAAGAGAGAGCACAAGAAGACTCAGCAAGCTGCTTTGTCCCCCTTCTTCTGCCTGCATTGTTCCAGCCTCTGTTGGCAGCTGATTGGATGGTGCCCACCCACACTGAGTCCCAGTCCAACAACTGAAATGTCAATCTCATCTGGCAACAGCCTCACAGACACACCCAGTAACAATGCTTCCCCAGCCATCTCAGCATTCCTCAATCCAATCAAGTTGACATCTGTATTAACCATCACAAGTCCACCTCTTGTCAACTTGGCACTCACACACACATTAAATCCTACTTATCTCCAAATAAAGACAATAACAAGGTCATAATTCTACCCAACATAATGCAACTATCCTTTGTACAACTGAAAAGCACTAATCCTTAACTTAAATACTGTTACATAAAATTAACAACACTTATATGCTGATGTAAACTCACTAAATCTTCTGTTACATCATAAAGGAACAAGAAAAGACATAAAACAAAGATATCTGCTTAATACAATATGTGCACAAACATAAACGTATCATTAACAAAATAAGGAGAGAATACTCATGACAATTACAGTTCTCGTTTCTGAAATTGGTCATGTAGTGGTAGCTGGTATTGAGAACTACCTTCTTCTACTCCTCATTCTGTATTCCCTTTGCTTTCATCAAGCACCTCAGCTGGTTGTGGTTTTTTACCTGGCAGAGTAACCCAAGCCTTCATTTCTGAAGGGTCTAGGTCATTTGTATGTAGTCCTGCCTGGATTGGGTTGCTGTACTTTCTCATTGACCTTAATTACAGGGCAGGGTGATACTAAGAGACACCCTAAAGGATTTCCTAAATTCCAGATGTTCTTCCTTTTCTCCATTGTGGAGTAGTAGTCTGATTTCATCGTGACAGTCTGGGTCAATCGCCCCAGGCAACACGAGACTCTCTTCTTAACCTGTTGACCCAGAAGCATGAGGAGCCTAAAGTAGTCAGGGGCAGTCTTAAATTCCAGTTCAACACAATTGTATTATGTCTCCTGGTGGCAGCATTTCTCCCTCTGGAACTAAGACCTCGAGGCAGCAGAACAGAATGTCATGGGAACAAGAAGCAAAAATTTTGCCAGTGGGTCACTAGGGGTAATGGTGAGTGGTGTCACTTCCACTTCCACTCCTTGGTTCCTGGACCTGTGAATCTTGGCTATGGGAGAAAAAGTACCATATACTAGACACTGATTCAGGGCATATACAGCCTTCTGGAGAAGGCTTCAGTCCTGTAAAGCGTTGTCACATAGTTGGCATTGTAATTGCAACTTCAAAAGGCCATTCCACCATTCTATCAAGCAAGCTGCTTCAGAATGATGGAGAATATGGTAAGACCAGTGAATTCCATAAGCATGAGCCCACTGCTGCACCACTTTGACTGGGAAGTGAGTTCCTTTGTTAGGAGCAATGCTGTGTGGAAAACCATGGCACTGGATGAGGCATTCTATGAGCCCACAGATGGTCGTCTTGGCAGAAGAACTGCATGCAGGAAAGGCTAATCCATATCAGAAGTAACTGTCTATCCCAACAAGGATAAACTGCTACCCCTTCCATGATGGAAGTAGTTCAGTGTAATCAGCCTACCATTAGGTAGGTGGCTAATCACTCCAAGGAATGGTGCCATATCAAAGGCTTGGTGTTGGTCTCCACTGCTGGCAAGTTGGGCACTCAGCAGTGGCCGTAGCCAGGTCAGTCTTGTGGGGTGGAAATCCATGTTGCTGAGCCCATGTGTACCTCCATCCCTGCCACCATGGCCACTTTGCTCACAAGCTCATTGGGCAATTACAGAGGTGTGGGGAAAGAGGCTGAGTAGTGTCCACAGAATGGGTCATCCTGTCCACTTGGCTATTAAAATCCTCCTCTGCTGAAGGCACCCTTTGGTGAGCATTCGCATGGGACACAAATATCTTCAATTTTTGACCACTCAGAGAAGTTCATCTACATACCGCTTCCCAAAATCTGTCGCCAATTTTTCAGTCATGATCCTTCCAAGTCCCTGACCAGCCAAACCACTGGCTACAGCACATGAATCAGTATATAGTCACACATCTGGCGATTTCTTTCTTCCATGCAAAGTGTGCAAGTAGGTGCACTGTCAGAGAAGATTTCCCTTCACCACGGTCCTTCGGGGATATCCCAGAGGGGGACTGTAGTGCTATAGCTATCCACTTTCAGGTGGTGTCAGTATATGGTGCAGAACCATCTATAAAGCAAATATTCTCTTCCTATGTGAACTGATCATAGGGAACTCCTCATGAAGCCATAGGTGCAGCTTGGGAGAGAGAAGGCTGGGTCACAAGAGTAGGAACCATGGGTATTTGGGCCACTTCCTCATGTAACTTACTTGTGCCTTTAGGACATGCTCAAGCCCAATTATGATATACCACTTTCATTTGATGATGCAAAATGCTGCTGTGCATGCCCAACTTTATGGTTAGATGGGTTAGAAAGCACCCAGGTCATGACAGGCAGTTCAGGTTGCATGGTAACTTGGTGACCTGTAGTCAAACATTCCATTTCTACCAAGGCCCAGTAGCAGAGCTGTCTCCCAAAAGCAGAGTAGTTACCTGTAGAAGAAGGAAGGTAAGGCTGTGCTTTGAAATCCTAGAGGCCACCGCTGTGATTCGCCTATGGGGGCTGGCCAAAGGCTCCAGACAGCATCTCTATCTGCCACTGACACCTCAAGCACCATTGGATCAGCTGGATCACATGGCCCAGGTGGCAGAGCAGCTTGCACAGCAGCCTGGACCTGTTGCAGGGTTTTATCCTGTCCTGGGTCCCACTCAAAACTAGCAGCTTTTCATGTCACTTGATAAATGGGCCAGAGTAACACACCCAAATGAGGAATGTGTTGCCTCGAAAATCCAAATAAGCTCACTAGGTGTTGCGCCTCTTACATAGTTATAGGAGAGGCCAGATGCAACAATTTATCCTTCACCTTAGAAATAATATCTTGACAGGCCCCACACCACTGGGCCCCTAGAAATTTCACTGAAGCAGAAGGTCCCTAAATTTCAATCAGATTTATTTCCCACCCCCGATATGCAAATGTCTTACCAAGTAAGACCAGAGTGCTTGCTACTTCTCACTAGGTCCAATCAGCATAATGTCATCAATGTAATGGACTGGTGTGATATCTTGTGGAAGGGGAAAGCAATCAAGTTCTCTGTGAACAAGATTATGACATAGAGGTAGAGAGTTGATACCCCCTGACGTAGGACAGTGAAGGTATATTGTTGGCCTTGCCTGTTGAAGGCAAATTGCTTCTGGTGGGCCTTATGGACAGGAATGGAGAAAAAGGCATTTGTCAGATCAATAATTGCATATCAGGCACCAGAGGATTTGTTAATTTGCTCAGGCAGTGAAACCACATTTACTATAACAGCTGCAATTGGAGTCACCACTTGGTTAAGCTAATGATAATCCACCATCATTCTCCAAGATCTACATCTTCTGCATAGGCCAAATAGGAGAGCTGAATGGGGATGTGGTGAGAATCACCACCCTGTGTGTTTCAAGTCCTTAATTTACTATTTTCCTAGGTAGAGGCATTCTTAATGACTTCTATTTGGCCTTTCCCACCATAATAGCCCTCACCCCACAGGCCAGGAAACCAGTGTGGGGATTCTGCCAGCTACTAAGAATATCTATTCCAATTATACACTCTAGCATTGGAGAAATGACCACAGAATGGATCCAGGGACTCACTGGACTCACTATAAGTCAGACCTGAGATAAAACTCCAATAATTACCTGACATCTATAAGCCTCTACTTTAATTGGAGGGCCACAGTGACTTTTTCTTTGGTTGTTTTTTTTTGTGAGTTGTTTTTTTTTTTTTTGAGATGGAGTCTCATTCTGTTGCCCAGGCTGGAGAGCAGTGGTATGATCTCAGCTCACTGCAATCTCCATCTCCCAGGTTCAAGCGATTCCCCTGCCTCAGCCTCCCAAGTAGCTGGGACTACAGGTGCATGCCACCAGACCCAGCTAATTTTTTTGTGTTTTTAGTAGAAATGGGGTTTCACCATTTTGGTCAGGCCGGTCTTGATCTCCTGAACTCAAGTGATCCACCCACCTTAGCCTCCCAAAGTGCTGAAATTACAAGTGTGAGCCACCACGCCCGGCCCCACAGTGATGTTTTGGCTCCTTTGGAATCAGTAATAGTTCAGAGCCAGCATCCAGTAGTCCCCAAAAGTCCGATTATTTCTCTTTCTTCAGAGCACAGTTACCCTGCTAAAAGGCCAGAGATCTCCTTGAGGAAGGATAGGACAAGGATTAACGGTATACATTTTCAGTAGTATAGTGGGGTCCTTCCTCAAATGGACCTGGCCTCCCTTTGATTCAAGGGGTTCTGGGTCTGTAAATTGGCTCAAGTCTGGAAATTGATTGAAGGACCATGATTCTCTGTTTTTGTAATTCAAATTGGAGTTTTGTTCACTTGACCTGGAAGTTTTCTGCTTATACAGATATAGTAGGCTTCCTGTTGATTTCACTTCTGGGAACACCATGATTAATTAGCCAATGCTAGAGCTCTCCAGGTGTCAGACTATTTTGATTGCTGCTTTGTCTCTGTCCATTACTAACTATGCCCACCTTGCCTTTAATAGTTGAGTGCTGCTACTTGGCCTCTGCCACCTCGGGATCCAATTATTCATTGCATTTAAGTTTTCCAGTTAGAGCGATTCCCACTGTATGATCTGGCATTCAGAAAAGAGCAATCACAGAGTTCTTCAAGGATGCTGGTGTTCCCTTTACAAATCTCTCTCACAAGGTATTGGTAAAAGGTATGTCTTCTGGACCCTCCCCGTTGGGATGAGTGGGTCCTCAGTGACAAAGGCACTATAACATTCCAATATCCCGAAGCCTTTGGATTCTTCCTCTACATTAAACCAAGAGAGATCAGGCATTTCCACTTCACTCACAATGGGCCATCTTTGGATCCATGTTTCAGCTAACTAAGCAAGTAAATTATAAGAACCCTTTTAACTCCCTGAACTGCAACATTAAATAAGAATCTGTGTTTAGTGGACCCACAGCATAAGTTCAGCCTGATCCAACTTTATGCTCCTTCCTCCATTATCCCACACTCTTAATATCCATTCCCATGCCTATTTCCTGGATTTCTGCTCATGTAATTAGAAAACTCGAGTAGTTGGAGCCAGTATCTAGTAGCCCCTAAAAAGTTTGATTAGTAGTTGGAGCATAGCATGCCTTCTCATGAATCACACCCTGAACCTCACCTCTAGGGGCCTGTAGGAACTAGAGTCCAGTTAGAGTCCAGAGGCAAAGATGAGTGGCAGAGGTGAGCCCTGAGGAGAACCAGATTGTCTTTCCCGGCAGCTGCCTCAGGGGAGGACATCGCTGTTCCCCAGACAACACAGGTTTAATGTCAAGGAAAGGCTGGTACTGCAGTGGGTGAGTACCACTGCAGTGATGTTGCCACTACTGGGGGTGGGGATGCCATTTCCTCTAGCAAAAAAGGCTCATCAGAATTTAAGAGCTCAGGTGTCCCCAGCTTCATCAGTCCCCCATGTTCCCATCCCAATTTATAGGGTCCCCTCTTTCCCTATCAAAGCCCTCCCTTTGACAGTAGACACTTGGTGAGGCTGAGCATGAACCTTCCATTGCAGGTCAGCCACTTGCATAAGAGCTTGTATCTGATTTTCACCAATTTTAGCTCTTTGTCCACAGAAGAGAAGACTCTCACCCAGGGCTCCCTGAGAAACTTTTAGGCTATGTATGTGTTTCTAGAACCAGGACATAGAATCCCTGAGCTCATCCTTTTCCTTCATCACTTTGCCGAGGAAACTTAGGAGGAACCAACCAACTTCATTATATCCCTTGGTTCTCTGCAAATGTTCAAAGGTATCATGTATAGAGTCACTAAACTGCTTGCCTCTTAAGGACAGGGAATCAGGAATATCAAATGCATTTATTTTGCATAACTCTCTAAACAGTTCAAGCCAAGGACTGTCAGTACCATCCATACTATTAGAAATAAAGTCTGAAGCATTTGGGTCTAATCAGATTAGATATCCAACTCCAGAAACTCCAAAACTGACAAAGGAAATTTATGCTTAAAATTATGTTCCTCTAGGACCACTCCTGGTACCAAAACCTGTATTAGGGTTCTCCAGAGGGACAGAACCAATAGGATATATGTATATATGTATATAAAGGAGTTTATCGAGGAGAATTGGCTCACAGGATTACCAAGCAAAGTCCCATGACTGGCTGACTGCAAGCTGGAGAAAGAGAGAAGCTGGAAGCGTGGCTCAGTCCAAGATTGAAAGCCTCAAAACCAGGAAAGCTGACAGTGCAGCCCTCAGGCTGAGGCCGATGGCCAAGAGTCCCCAGGAGGCTGCTGGTGCAGGTCCCAGAGTCCAAAGGCTGAAGAACCTGGAGTCCGATGTCCAAGGGCAGGAGGAGAGGAAGCAAGCATCCAGTACAGGAAGAGATAGTGCGAGAGAGGACTCAGGAAGCTGTTTCTTCCCCTTTTCTGCCTTTGTTCCAGCTATGCTGGCAGCTGATTGGATGGTGCCCACCCACACTGAGGGTGGGTCTTCCTCTCCCAGTCTAGGAACTCAAATATCAGTCTCCTCTGCCAACACCCTCACAGACACACCCAGGAACAATGCTTCCCCAGCCAACCAGGCATCCCTCAATCCAGTCAAGTGGACACCTAGTACTAACCATCAGAGTACCTAATTCTAAACTCATCATTTGGCTGGGTTCAGTGACTCATGCCTGTAATCCCAGCACCTTGAGAGGTCGACGCCAGCCATCACCTGAGGTCAGGAGTTAGAGACCAGCCTGGCCAACATGGTGAAACCCCGTCTCCACTAAAAATCCAAAAATTACCTGGCCTGTAATCCCAAAACTCTGGAGGCTGAGGCAGGAGAATCACTTGAACCTGGGAGGCGGAGGCTGCAGTGAGCCAAGATCGCGCCACTGCACTCCAGCCTGGGGGACAGAGCAAGACTGTCTCAAAATGAATAAATAAATTCATAATTTGTACTATTTTTCCTAGCAAGAACCTACATTAATCTCCCCTTCCTTTCTTCCATGATGTAAACTTCAGGTTAAGCAAAATCTGGAACTTGATTTACACTGAACCTGAGAGATCAGGGGTGGGGTGGAGGCTGATCACACAGGAACTGGTAGACTTTGATAGGGATTTTGACTTACTCTTGAATGAGATCTGATATAACTGGAGGGTTTTGAGCAGAGTAGTAACATGATCTGAATTATATCTTTAAAGGACCACTCTGACTGCTGGCATTGAATTAGACTGTCTAAACCATCACTGTCCAGTTGAAATACAGTGTGAGCCATATATGTAATTTAAAATTTTCTAGTACCCACATTAAAAACCACAAAAAGAGACAGGTGAAATTAATTTTAGTAATGTATTTTATTTAACCTGATATGTCCAAAGTATTATTTCAACATATAATCAATGTAAAAAAATGAATGAACTATTATTATACATTCTTTTTTTCATACTGTCTTTAAAATCCAGCGACTTTTTTCCACTTACAGCACATCTTAGTTTGGACTAGTCACATTTCAAGTGTCCAATAGCAACATGGGGCTAGTGGCTTTAACACAAGTCAAAAGCAATGTTCCCTGGCCCCCAATCTAGAGGGTTGGAGGCACTCCTTATCCCAGCCTATGGGCTGGTGGAACACTCTGAGGGCAGCTTCCAAAACCCCAAAGGAGTCAAACCTCCTCTGAATGATGAGGGAACATCCTAGGCTCCAATTTGAAGTTTAATAATGATAATATCTAATCTGTATATAGCACTTTCTGTTCTAAGTGCTTTACATAGTTAAATCATTTAATCTTTTCTTTCCTTTTTAATAGAGACAGAATCTCACTATTTTGCCCAGGCTGGTCTCAAACTTCTGGCCTCAAGCAATCTTCCTGCCTTGGTCTCCCAAAGCACTGAAATTATAGGTGAAAAATCATCTGCTTTTAAAGGGCTCCCCTGATTGAGTTATGCTCACCTGGATAGTTTTACAGTCAACTGGGACTTTAATTATATCTGCAAAATCCACTCACAGCAATGCCTAGATTAGAGCTTGACTTAATAACCAGGAGATAATAATCTTTAGAATTCTGCCTAGAGTTTTTTGTCAAAAATGTTCTTAAGTCAACTTTCCACAGATGTATAACCTATGTTCAGAAAAGCACCCAAATCACATCTGAATAGATTAATTTCCACATAGTAAACACACCCATATTAACTCCTACCTAGATCAAGACTTTTAAAAGTTCTTAATAAATTCTTTGGTAGGCTGCCTCCAATGGTCCACCAATTGGTATTTATGCTATCTGCTATCCTTTTCCCTTGAGTGTGCACTGGATTTATTGATTCACTTCTAACGAATAGAATATGGCAGAAATAATAAGATGTCACTTTCAACTTTAAATAATAAAAAGACTGGGTTTCTGTCATGGGTGCTCATTCTCTCTCTGGTTGCTTGACCTGAAAGAAATCAGCTGCCATGTCACGAGGCAGCCCTGTGAAGAGACCCATGTGACAAGGGACCAAGGTCTGCCTACAACTACATGAGAAAGCTTGAAAGTGGATCCCTTGCTCGGGTCTTCAGATGAACCCACTGCGCTAGCTGGCAGCTTAACTACAACTTCATGAGAGATCTTGTGCCAGAAGCAACCAGCTAAATTGTTCCCAGATTCCTGACCCACCAAGACTATGAGATCATTGTTTTGGGGGTAATTTATTATGTAGCAACAGCTAACTACTATTGAATTCTAGATTTAAATCCTTTATCAACTATAGGTATTGTAAACATGCTCTGCCACTCTGTGGCTTGTTTTTTCACTCCCTTGATAGAGTCTTTTATGAATAGAAGTCCCTGATTTTAAAATTCAATTTAACCACCTTTTTCTTTATTATTCTTTTTTCTTTTCTTTTCTTTTTTTTTTTTAAGACAGGGTTTCACCATGTTGATCAGGCTGGTCTTCAACTCCCGACCTCAGGTGATCCACCTGCCTTGGCCTCCAAAGTGCTTGGATTACAGGCATGAGCCACCACGCCCGCCGGCCTTCTTTATTATTCTTAATGCTTGTATTTTGTTTTAGTAATCTTCACCTACTCCAAATAAAGGAGCTCTTCTGTATTCACATTTATATACAAAATCCATTTGGAATTGATTTTTGTGTATTAAGGTAAAAATCAAGGTAATCAATTTTTTCATTATTGAAATCTGATTGACTCTCCATTTATAACAAAGGCAACCCTGTCTTCACTGCATAGAAATTTCATATTTGTCATAAAGGGAATAGATATGTGTGGCTTTTTTTCCCCAAACTCTTTCTATTCCATTGGTCTCTTTGTCCTCCTTGCAACAGTATCATTCTAAGTGACTGCAGTTTTATGATATGTCTTGATATCCAATAATGTAAATCTTTTAATTTTGTTCTTCATTTAAGATTGTCCTGGCTATTCTTGGTCCTTTGCATGCCTGTATAAGCTTTAGAAACACCTTCTCAATTTCTTCATGCACGTATCCACATAAAAACCTGCAGATACTTTGATTGGATTGCATTGAAACTACAGATGAATTTAGGGATAAATGACATCTTTCCAATACTGAATATTCTTAGTTTATTAACGTGATATACCTTTCCATTTATTTGACTTTTCTTCATCTGAATAATATTTTGTTGTTTTAAGTGGAGAGGTTTTGCATATCTTTCATTAGATTTATTCCTAGATTTTTGATAGTTTTGATCCTTCTGTAAATAATATTATTAAAAATTTTTCTATTTGTTTGTTGTTGGAATATAGGCATAAAGTTGATTTTCTTTATAATGACTGAGTATTCAGCAATCTGGTTAAATTCACCTATTTATCCTAACAGGTTATTTGCTTATTCTTCAAAATTTTCTATGTACATAATCATATAGCCTGCTAATAATGAAAGTTTTATTTTTTTAATTCTAATCCTCATTCTATCATATATCTATCTATCTATCTATCTATCTATCTATCTATATATCTATCTGTTTGTCTGTCTGTCTATCTAATCTAATCTATCTATCTATCATCTATTTATTTTATTGCTCTGGCTAACATCTTCAAAGCAATATAGTACATGGCTAGGCAAGGTGGCTCATGTGTGTAATCCCAGCACTTTGGAAGGCTAAGGTGCAAGACCAGCCTGGGAAACATAGAGAGTCCCCATCTCTACAAAAAATTTTAAAAATTAGCTGGGCGTGGTGATGCACATTAAGGGCATTCTCTCCTCTCCTATCTTTTTTTTTTTTTTAAACAGTACTTTGAGTTGATGTTTTATCTCTTATTATTATTATTATTTTTTTCCTGGCGTCTTGCTCTATCGCCCAGGCTGGAGTGCAGTGGTATGATCTCAGCTCACTGCAATCTCGGTCTCTCAGGTTCAAGCAATTCCCCTGCCTCAGCCTCCCACGTAGCTGGGACTACAGGCGCGCACAACCATGCCTGGCTAATTTTTTTTATTTTAGTAGAGACAGGGTCTCACCATATTGGCCAGGATGGTAGCTCTTATTCTTAATAAGCTAAGAGTTCTTATCACAAATGACTATTAAATTTTATCAAAAAATGTTTTATACCTATAAAGATTGTCTTAGCAGTTTTTCTTCATTTATTTTATTAAATGAAAAATACTGATTTTCAAATGTTAAACGAATCTTGCATTCCTGGAATAAACTTCTGTTATAAAGAGGTCTTATTCTTTTTATATTTCACTGGATTCAATTAGCTAATTATTTTCTTCAGGGTTTTTATGATATAGACTAGTATGTAATTTTCCTTTCTTTTAATGTCCTTACATTTTGGCATCAAGGTTATGCTGAACTCATAAAATGAGTTAGAAAGTTTTCCCTTTTTCTACTTTCCAGAAGTGTTTGGAGAAGAAAGGTGTATTTTTTCCTTAATTGTTTAAAATAATTCACTAATCTGGGCCTCGAGATTTTTTATTTTTGTAAGGTTTCTTTTTTTTATTAAAAATTCAATTTCTTTAATAAATAGAAAATCTAGATAGTCTATTTACTTTCTTGTATCAGTTCTGACAAATTATGTTTTTTTAAGGAAGTTGTTTCAGTAACTTTAAAGTTATAGTATTCTTTTTTATCCTGCTAATGTTAGATCTGTAGCAATATTTTACAAACATAAGATCTGTAGCAATATCTCATTTTTCATCCCTGATATAGGTATTTTGTAGACAGTATTTTTCATAATGTATTATTGGATCAACTGATGAATGGATAAATAAAATATGGTATGTCCACAGAATGGAAAATTAATTGGTCATGAAAAGTAATAAAGGACTGATACAATATGGATACATCTTGAAAACATTATGCTAGAAGAAGCTAGTCACAAAGGACCACATACTGTATGATTCCACTTATCTGAAATGTCCAAAACAGGCAAATCTATAGACACCGCAGATGAGTGGTTGCCAAGGGATGGTAGGTTTAGCGGACAGAGAGGAGTGGGAGTGAGTGCTAATGAGTATGGGGTTTATTTTAGGGATACTGAAATGTTCTACAATTGATAATGGTGATGGTTGCACAAGTCTGAATATATGAAAAACTACCAAATTTTATGGCATGTGAATTACATCCCCATAAAGCTGTTTAAACAAATCTATCATTGGAGAGATTAGATCCTCCTTCAATATTGTTCAAAACAACAAGTTGGAAACTACCTAACTTATAAAAGAAGATGTTAATCATTCATTTTTTTCAACCTCAATACCGTATTTCAATTATCCCTTTCACTGGTATCCCAGAGGCTTTTCATTCTGGAACAGTGCACAGTAGTACAGCAAGACACTTTGATTGCAATAGTTCTCAGGAAGATCAACTTAGGAAATATTTCATATGATAATATGCCTGCGTATCCTTAGAAAAGTCTTTGCCTATCTCCAGGAGTATTATTACCTAGACTGAAGACCACTATACTAGGATACACTGCCTCTCAGCATAGGCATGCTGGGGAGGATTGTGTCCTATTATCTTCTAGATGTGTGAAAATGTAATCCATGGTAGGGCCCTTTGTAAGCCAGTTGGGATCAGCATTTGGGTTGCTGACCCAGACATGGGTACTTCTACAAGGTCACTTCCAGCCCAGGATGCCTCAAGGAAATATAGTCAGACAAGCCTATGATGTCTGGAAGCCACAACAATGTAGAAAACAACCCAGATAACCTTGGTTTCATTTGGTGACTGAACTAAACACTGTGTAGTTCTCTACCTGAGGCTGCCTGAGCCATTTCTAGCAATTAAAGGTAGATTTATATAGCTGGAAAACTTGATCCCTTGCCTTTCCCCTTTTACTTTCTCGTGGGTGCATTTCATCTTTGTACCTTCCATGTCTGCTGAGTATATAATTAGCATCCTGACATCTGAGCAGCAGTGCTTCTCAGCTAGCCTTACTTAGGGATGGACATATTTTTTACTTTGGATAAACTTATGCACTGCTTCCCCCCAAAAAACTTGCTTGTTATACTGGATATGACAGCCTTTTAACCCTTGAAACATATCAAGGACACAGAAATATCTGTGTCTAGATGTCAGCTGGAGTTACTCTGTCCTTTAAGATATACATGAAATTGTCTCAACCCCTGTCACTCTCATTCCATGGGCTACATAAAGGTCAATGTCCTCCTCACAATTTTCTGAAAATAATTGGGAAATATTGGTTCTTGTAATCTCCTATGACTTCAGCTCCTGTGAACTGTATTAGTTTGAGGATTGTCTCACTCTCTCCCCTGCTGTCCTTTTCTCCCCCGGGTCAACCATTTAGATCTTGTTCTCCTTTCGTGGTGTGCAGGGCTGGGGTGGGATCCCCAAATCATGTATGTCTAGCAGACTTCAAATAAAGTTAGGGAGAAAGTAGGGGTTTAATTCCAAGCTATGCAGGCAACATAAAATTGAGTATCAGGTATCTGTGTTCTTAAGGTTTTCCCACCTTTCCTGCCTGCATAGGGATCCAGACTCCTGACTTGGCTGTCTCCTCTGTTCTGATTTCCCTATACATTGCAAAAGCCAACATCCCAACTTTTTAGACAAAGTAAATCTTTTTTCCAGCTCTTCCCAAGGTTCTACGTTTCTGACTGCATATTATATGACAAAAAACTAAAGCTTTAAAATTAGTACTTTTAAGGATTTGCCCCATTAACGTCACAGAAAAACATTATCCTCCTTCACAGTTTTATTTCAGAGACTAGGGGTGGGAATTTTGTTTGTTTTTAATATTAATCAGGAAGAATTCCTAGGAAAACAAGACACTGCATATTAACTGAATAATAGGATGACAAGGAAAACTGAACCAGTCAACACTATTTATTGAGTGCCTAATATGTTTCAGGCACCAGGCTAGGCACAGAGGGAAACAAAAGACAGTTCTGCTCTTGGGAAGCTTACAATGCTAGTGGGAAAGAGAAACATCACACTCAGAAGCAAAATGAAAATAGTGAGTGCCAAGCACCAGAAAGGTCAGGTGCAGGTGCTGTAAGAGTAATATTCGGCCAGGCAGCCTGGTGGCTCATGCCTGTAATCCCAGTACTTTGGGAGGCTGAGGCGGGCAGATCACAAGGTCAGGAGATCGAGAACATCTTGGCCAACATGGTGAAACCCCATTTCTACTAAAAATACAAAAATTAGCCGGGCGTCGTGGTGCGCACCTGTAGTCCCAGCAACTCTGAAGGCTGAGGCAGGAGAGTCCCTTAAACCTGGGAGGTGGAGGTTGCAGTAAGCCAAGATGGCGCCACTGCACTCCAGCCTGGGCAACAAAAGTGAAACTGTCTCAAAACAAAAAAAAAAAAGTAATATGTTACTTAGTGGGAAGGCCAGGGAAGGTTTCCGTGAGGCTGTAACTATAGTTTCTGATGTGAGGGCCCAGTAAGGGTTAACTTGGGGAGAGAAGAAAGAGCATTCCAGGCCTTGCAAAGGCTTTGTGACAACAGAAAGCCCTAACAAAGGACTGAAAGAAGTCCCTAGTGGCTGGGGCTGCAGAAGTGTAAAGGAAGATTAGATTGGGAAGGTGGGTAAGACATATGATCATTAAAAAGTTTCACGTGGGGCGGCGTGTGGTGGCTCACGCCTGTAATCCCAGCACTTTGGGAGGCCCAGGCAGATGGATCATGAAGTCAGAAGATCGAGACCATCCTGGCTAACACCGTGAAACCCCGCCTCTACTAAAAAAAAAAAAAAAAAAAATAGCCAGGTGTGGGGGCACACGCCTGTGGACCCAGCTACGCAGGAGGCTGAGGCAGGAGAATTGCTTGGACCCAGGAGGCGGAGGTCACGGTGAGCCGAGACTGCGCCACTGCACTCCAACCTGGGCGACAGAGTGAGACTTCGTCTCCAAGAAAAAAAGAAAAAGTTTCAAGCAGGGGTGATGTGAGACTTAAATGGGCATTTTGAAAAAAACAAAACAGACTCAGACTGCAGTATGGAGAATGTGATTGGAATGTTACAAAGGCTTGAGGGCAGCTGCTAACTGCTTGGAGCACCCATTGGGAGACACGCAATTGATAAGGTTATTCAGAGCAGCATGTCTTCTGTGTATGTGTTTTAATGTAACTTTTAAACTAAATGAATATACATATACAAATAGTTTCAAATATCAAACAGTACTAATACTACTAGGCTTATAAAAAATAGCAGTCCCCTGACCATCCCTCCTCACCTCCTTGACCCTTCTGACCCCTTCTTCCACTCTTAACTATTCATCTGGTAGTCCCCTCCCTCTGCTTTTTAAAAACATACTATGCTTAGAGTACTATTTATTTTTCACTTTTAGACGTTGTTTACTTCCTACTAAGGAAGAAAAGAATTTTTCGATCTTACCCGTCCCGCATTCTATTCTTATCCTGCCAAGAGGGAACATTCAAAGCATTCCCAGCGCTTCCTTTTTAGTCTTCCCATGTAAGAAAAATACTGATTCATTCATTACCTGAAAAATCCATCCATCAGTAAGGACAGAACCAGCACATTTCACAATAAATGTATATCTTTGTGAGTAAAAAAGTACTTTCACTGTACATTTGTCATGGACATATTTGAAGCAGTAAGAATTTTTACGCTTAAAGTAAAAACTAGCAAATTTTTAAGTTGGCATAAGAATATTCAAGGAAATCACAATACGTGCTACTTGAAAGACACAACAAAGTTATTGGCACTGGGAGGTGAAAATTATCTTCATAGGACTAATGTCTTGGGGAAGAGGTCTTAGCAAGGTCATGAGCTGATGATACTCCATATCATCTCCAGATAGAATACCAAGACAGGCCACTCCTATTCGCTGCTGCTAGGAGTGTGAAAGAGCATGAGAAACAGTGGGCAATTCCTACCCAGAACCTCCAAAAATAAGTCACATTTTCACCCTCAGAGAAATCAATGCTAAGGAAGGAAATACTCAGAGATACAAAGATTTATGCATAAGAATATTCATGATAGTATTATTTATAATACTGGAAAACAATCTCACTGCCCCCAAATTAAAAAATGGTTAAATGATACTATATCTATAGAATGCAGTAATAGAAAATCATTAAATTCATGCTTTCAGAGAACACTTAATGCCGTGGGGAAATGCTCATAATATGCTAAATGAGAAAAACCGTTGAGGTCAGCCTACATGTAAAAATATACATGTGTACATGTATATAATATACACACATACAAACATAGGTAGACGCACATACAAAATATCTAAACACACACCAAATTTTAAAGGCGCATAGACAGTTTTTTTTCTCAAATATGGTCTGCCACTCATATACCTCAGAATCACCTTGGGGGCTTATTAAAAATGCAGATTTTTAATAAGACTTAGTGAATTGAGTTTTTGAAAGCAGAGCCTAAGGATCTCTGTCTACCTACACACCCTGAGTAATCTTGACTCACCCCTCAGTTTGAGGATCACTGGGTCAGAAATAACAGCTCTCTCTGGGTGAAAGAATTATGAATAATTCTCTTCTTTTCTTGAATCTTAAAAATATTCTCTACCAAGCATGTGTTGCTTTTATAATTCAAAGTTCATTAAAGTGCATTAATGAGGCAGGAGTATTAAACAGAGCTGATTTAGGGTCTATTTGGGCAAGTGTAAACAACTTTGGAGAATTCGAACATGCACTTTTTTTTTTCTCAAGACAAGAGTCTTGCTCTTTCACCTAGGCAGTGCAGTGGCGTGATCTCGGCTGACTACCACCTCCACCTCCCAGCTTCAAGCAGTTCTCCTGCCTCAGCCTCCCGAGTACCTGGGATTATAGAAGCCCACCACCACACCCAGCTAAATTTTTGTATTTTTCGTAGAGATGGGGTTTTACCATGTTGGCCAGGCTGGTCTCGAACTCCTGACCACAAGTGATCCGCCCACCTCGGCCTCCCAAAGTGCTAGGATTACAGGTGAACCACAGTGCCTGGCCAAAAGCGTACATTTTTAAAAGTTTAAAATAAGTAGATATCTATGGATTCCTTACAATTGAGTCAGTTTAAGACAAAGGAAGTAATGTATTAAGTGTAGACATGGAAATCATTACTCAATGAATTGTGCAGGTAAAAAATATAAATAGAATAATTTTGCAATGTGTAGAGAATAGCATTGCTAAAGTTCCAAGATCTTCCTTGGCAAAAAGAGGATTTGGTAATCAAATAAATTTGGGACACAATACATATTATGGTCCCCCTCCCCACTTAGAGTCAAATCCTTGGGTAGATTACAGGTTCTGAGAAGTC
This sequence comes from Sapajus apella, assembly GCF_009761245.1. Taxonomy (NCBI): domain Eukaryota; kingdom Metazoa; phylum Chordata; class Mammalia; order Primates; family Cebidae; genus Sapajus; species Sapajus apella. The sequence continues at coordinate 3,919,406 of NW_022437049.1, read as the reverse complement.
CCATATAAACTTCATTCTTCATTCTAGCTCCACAAATTCTCAGAATGTCCCTATCATTGAAAACAAATTCTGGGCCAGAAGAGGGTCTAGAAAAAGTTCTCATCATGGACTGATACTCTACACTTGATCCAACGTATCATTTCCACATTCCCATGGCCTCTGAGGGCTTAGCCCATATGTATTTATAGAGCCTGATTCTAAGGGCATGGCTCAGGTCAGCTACAAAGTAATGCTCAGGAACAGCAAAATTTGAGTGCCCAGGCTACAAGATTAGAATATGTAAAGCAACAAGATTTAATTTTATCTATTTGTCTCTTTCACTAGGCTGTGAGCTTACAGCTAGAATTTTGCCATTTGTCTGTTTTATGTACTACCAACACAACAAAGTCTGGTACTTATTTATTACACAGTGAATGGGCACCACCAACCAGGTGGTTTATATTCTTTCTGATAAGTTCAGTAATGAAATGGGCTAGGCATTTAAGCATGTCCTAAAGTGTGTGCACTCATGTTATCAAGGCTTCATTTTAAAAGCATTTCTGAGTGCTTACTATAGGTGAGCCATTTCTTTCTTTTCTTCTTTTTTTTTTTTTTTGAGACAGAGTCTCGCTCTGTCACTCAGGCTGGAGTGCAGTAACATGATCTCAGCTCACTGCTGTCACCCAGGCTGGAGTGCAGTAACGTGATCCCAGCTCACTGCAACCTCCACCTCCCGGGTTCAAGCAATTCGCGTGCCTCAGGCTCCCGAGTAGCCGGGATGACAGATGTGCACCACCACACCCGGCTAATTTTTGTATTTTTAGTAGAGACAAAAAATGCAAATTTTTGTATTTTTAGGGTTTAGCCTCATTGCCCAGGCTGATCTCAAACTCCTGGCCTCAAACAATCCATCTACCTCGGCCTCCCCAAGTGCTGGGATTACAGTTGTGAGCCACTGTTCCTGGCCAAGATGGAGTCTTGCTATGTTGCTATGGACTTGAACTCCTGGGCTCAAGTCATCCTCCCACCTCAGCCTCCGAAGTAGCTGGGACTACAGGAACACACCACTGCACCCAGCTCTAGGTGGGCATTTCTAAGGATGTAACAGTGACTAAGACATAGTCTCTACCCTCAGGGGCTTCATGCATTACAGATACTCATCCAAGCCATTCTAGTCCTAGAGTCCTAGTCTCATGCACAAATTTGGGTACATATTAATGTCTAATTAAGGCTTATTTGAATTGAGTTTAGAAACCATGACAGGCTTTATGCATGGTCAAAGTTTGGCACTTGGGGGGCGGGAAGAATCTGCAGTAAGATAGACCATTCTAGAGGCTGCATCAGGATTGTCAGATCTCAAGTAACTAGACTTATCTTGATCATTGCTACTTTTTTCTTTTTTGAGAGAGAGAGAGATGGAGGGTCTTGCTTTGTTGCTCAGACTGGAGTGCAATAGCACGATCATGGCTTACTGCAGCCTCAGCCTCTCCAGGCTCCCACCTTGGCCTCCTGAGTAGCAAAGACCACAGGCATACACCACTATGCCTGGCTAACTTTTGTGTTTTTTGTAATGATGGGGTTTCACCATGTTGACCAGGCTGGTCTGGAACTCCTGGGCTCAAGCAATCCACCTGCCTTGGCCTCCGAGTGCTGGAATTACAGGCATTAGCCACTGCCCCTAGCTGGTCATAACTACTTTGGAGTCTCCAAAACTAGCCAGTAGTCAAAAATGTTGGCCAGAGAAGCCCCAGAGCCCAGAGAAATTGAACAGTATGTACTACAACAATGTTTCTAAATACATGTGCTATAAAGCTTTCTAGGTTCCTGAAATGTTAATACATAGTATTAGTGAAATAGGACTGAGAAAGGGTTCAGTAGAGCTGACAGGCCTCTGTACTACAGGATTTCTCAACACCTTTAAGCAATGTGCTATGCTCCTTATACATGTTGTCTTGTTTAACAATCTGTGAATTGGGTCTTACTGTTTTTCCCATTTTTGAAATGAGCACACTGAAGAAACTCAGAGTGTTACCAGCTCCAGACCGTAAGTCACAGAATGGGATTCTGGGATCAGGTCTTTCTGGCACCAAACACTGGTTTATGATCATTTGAAGCAATACTGTTTTTAACATGTTGATGAGCACTACACCATTCCTAGAAAAACTGACAGCATAAAGTGTTTCCCAAACTGATTTGACCGAGGAGCCCTTCTGAGTGAATCAGCACTTAAGACTAGCTTTCCATGGAACATATTTTAAGAAACATTGTGGGGCAAATGATTCAGAGATACACCAGACAGAAGGAAGGTGGAAGGCAGCTCAGAAGGAAGAGCTATTCTAGAAAGAAAAAAAATTTTTTTAATTGTGCCGAAAGAATTATTAATAGGGACATGGAAATGAAACCTCAGTTTAATAGATAAGCATTTTTTCCTCCAGGTTCATAAGCTTCACTTGATGGCTCATTTCTTTAAAATGTTACTTGACATGACATTGCAATTCTAACATATTCACTCTTTAGGACTGGACTTGCCTAGTAATTCGACTCATTATGTCACTAATTTTGGTAAACTATATTCACATCAGGGGTTATCAGCTTTAACTTGCTGTGTATCTCAATGGGCCTGCAATATGCATTTCGGGGTGAGATGATTCTTAATTGTACATGACTGATCAAAATTTTTGTAGGACATCCCTGAATACTACTGACTAAATGCGAGTAGTAGCAGTACCACCAATACTATCATCAATACCATCATCTTCACCACCCCCCACCCCTGGAGTCAGTCACTGTAACAAGAAAACATCCCCATAATTTCAAAACTCCTTCTAGAGCAGTGTCAGCCCAGCTGAAAACCATGGGTTAAAAGCCAACCAGAAATTCAATAAAACGTTAAAATAAACACCTAGCCAAACCCTGTATTCAGTATTACAGCAAAGCTATGCTCATGCTATCGTCAATCCTGCATGTCCAACATCTCATGACATTTCTCCCTATTCTGTTAATAACACAAACAGATTCAACACAAACTGCCAAAATACCATTTTTAGCCATGAGGGCTGAGTCCTGTGCACTTTGCCAATAGCAGCAATAAAGCTGGGAAGCAGCTAAGCCCAGGACTGCATGGAACACTGGCTGATATCCGTGGTAGTAGCACAAAAGGAGAAGTATACCTGACTAGTCTATCATTTTGTCAAATTTGGACTTTAATAAGGATGTTGGGGTTTTTTCCTCTTAAAAAGATTTATTATCAAAAAGCTTACTTCCTTTAAATATACTGAGTCAATTCATCAATGCAACTCCATTCTTTTTAGGATTATTAGGGCCCAAATGATTTCAGACTAAAACAAGAAATAAAAAACTGGAATATAGGTTCAGTAACACATCACAGACATGTCAGTATGCACTCAGGAACACTGGTTTCATTTCTTGATTGGAATGCTTATCACCATAAAATCTTCTGCTAGAGTCACTTCTTGGAGATCTAACACTGATTCAGCTTGCTTTTTTAGTTCTGCAATGCCATCTGTTTCTCCTTCTCTGGCCAAGGCAACTGGTTTGTACCTCTGACTGAAGTGAGTCAGAACCAGCCTCTTTGCACGGCACAACTTTGCAAATGTTGCTGCCATCTGTGGTGTGCTGTGGCCATGCTCCTTTGCTTTGTCCATCTGGGCATCATCCAGGGTCGCTTCATGGATCAACAGGTCTGCTTCAAAGCACAGCTTTACTCCTTCATCACCCACAACCCCAGAGCAGTCCCCCAATATGCAGATTTTTCTTCCAACAATAGGCTTTTTTAAGACATCTTGGGGAGAAATTGTAACCCCATTTTCCAGAACAACAGAAATTCCATTTTTCAGCTTCCCATAGGCAGGACCTGGTGGAACACCTAATGATGAAGGCAGATAACATTACATCATAGGAATGGAATTTATGACTTTTCAAGTCTATTTTAACAGCATTGCAAATAGCTAATGGAAAAGGCATCCATAATTGTATGTTTTGCTACTTGTGGAAAACTGGAATTACTTATACATTTTAAAAATTTCAGTGTTGATTGATATTAGCAATGCCTTAGTACTTAAAATAATTCCCATGCATACATGTCAGACAAGTTTTAGTCTCCTACGTATCACTATTGTGGTCAGTATAACATTCTTGATTCTCTGCAGTGCATGGAAACAACAGTTTTTGAGAGTGCTTTATTTAATAAGCTCACCTTTGGGTAAAATTAAGAGTACATTTAAATAATGATATAAACAGGCTGGGTGCAGTGGCTCAGGCCTGTAATCCCAGCACTTTGCGAAGCCAAGGCAGAGAGATCACTTGAGCTCAGGAGTTTCAGACCAGCCAGGCCAACACGGCAAGACCTTGCATCTACTAAAAACACAAAAAATTAGCTGGGCACAGTGGTGCACATCTGTAGTCCCAGCTACATGGGAGGCCGAGGCATGAGAATTGCTTTAACCCAGGAGGCAGAAGTGGCAGTGAGTGAGCTGAGATCCTATCACTGTACTCCAGCCTGGACAACCGTGAGACTGACTCCAAAAAAAGGTTTAATCAACACCTAGTCAAACCAAGTACCTAGGAAGTGACTTAATAAAAAATTGTTAAAGAGGATTGTTTGTATTACAAGATCAAGGAGCATTTTTTCAGGCAATTGTACATTATTAATCTTCTTGGCAGACAGGGGTAGTTCCACATTTATCAAAGTGGGCCTAAATTTCATATTAATTTAAAATAAGATCTGATCATCACTATGGACAATACTTACAAACTAGTATAATGTGACCACAGATTCTAACACAGATCATGTTTAAAGTTTCCAAATATAATAGTAGTTCCACAGGCTTTCAGGTAATAAAAATACCCTTGGCCTAAGTCACTTTTCCTCATTATCTAGCATTTTATTTTAGTTGAGGAAGATAGTGCATAAATAAAAAAACAAACACACACATAATGCCACCATACTTTTTACAGTCACGGCCACACCATGTCTGTGAAGGCAGTGACACTGGAGATATAATGTACCTTGTACCTGGACTCTACCTCATAAGAGATGCTGAAGATCCCCTCATGCATCCTGGCTTAGCATGGAGAAGGTGTGAAGCCTTAGATGGGCCCCAAGCCCACCTCTATATGATTGCTTTCAACTGTGATGAACCCTGGTATATAAAACTGGCTGAGGCACAGCATTTTGAATACAAAATTAATTTAATCAAGCTTAAATTTGTAGGCAAAGTAGATACAGAAGGAAACTCTAAAAGCACATGGTTGTAGTTGCAAGGTTAAGAATGATGGCAAAAATTCTCAGACCAAAGATGACATCAAAAACACATATCAAAGGGAAGACATGAAAAAATAAAGCCTGAACCTAAAACCACCACCACTACCATCCAAACCACCTTGCCAACCAAGATAGTGTAAGGTGAAGACAGACTAAGAATGTGGATCCAGGGAGCTCAGGAGAGGATTCAGATGTTTACTTGGCTTTTGCTCTAAGTAGCATTTTTTTGTTCCCATGGATTTTCCTTAACAAGCAAACTTCGGGCAAAGGGACTAAGTGGAGAAAATGTCAGTTTTAGGCCTGGGATAGAGGAATGGAAGTTTACTATGGTACTTTTTTTTTTTTTTGAGACAGAGTCTTGCTCTGTCACCCAAGCTGGAGTATAGTAACGCCATCTTGGCTCACTGCAGCCTTGACCTCCTGGGTTCAAGTGATTCTCCTGCCTCAGCTTACCAGGAAGTTGGGACTACAGGTGCATGCCACCATACTCAGTTACTTTTTGTATTTTTAGTAGAGATGGGGCTTCACCATGTTTCCTAGGCTAGTCTTGAACTCCTGAACTCAAGTGATCCACCCACCTCAGCCTCCCAAAGTGCTAGGATTATAGGCATGAGCCACAACACCTGGTCTTACAATGACACTTCTTACAGCTTCAGTTAACAGGAACCCTATTGATGAGAAGGGGGTAAAAAAAGCTTACCGAGGTCTTTTAGTTTCTGTGCATTGAGTTTACCGGGGCGTTTCTTTTCCAAAACTGAAAACCCAAATGAGGGAATTCTGTGAAAGAGGCGAAATGCTTTTACAACAAACTGTTCATCATCAAACAGAAGGTATGAGTTTTCTTCTGAGTCTAGTAGGATAGTTCTTCCTTGTTCCTCTTTGGGAGGACTGCCTGCTCTATTCACATGTGTAAATTCTTTTAGTTCTTCTGCAGGACATTGATCCGCTGTGGGAACCAGTTCATGAACCACATAATGGAAGACCAGCTCCGTGTGAGAGAGTTCCATGGTTCGCCAGATAAAGTCCCGAAGCCCTAGAGGGCCATAGATTTCAATAGGCTGTTTGGACATGATGGAGCCACTCTGCAGGCTGATTGTGCAGAGGAGTCCAGGAAGGCCAAAGAAATGGTCTCCATGAAGATGTGTGATGAAGATCTTGGTAATTCTTCCTTTTGATTGAGACAGAGAATATATATTTGGAAATTTTTCATTAAGTAAAAACCCATACAAAGTTATTTGAAACAAGCCTAACAATTTACATTAAAAATAGTAAATTGATTTTAAAAGTTCTACTTACCATCATAAACTTATTCATTTACATTTTGCTACATTATTCCAAAAGCAAGAAAGACAGGCTTTATTTCACCAGTTTTTATTGGTTTGTTTTTAGTAGTTTTTTTAAAGAGACAGGTCTCACTCTGTCATCCAGGCTGTAGTGCAGTGTTGTGGTCATAGCTTACTGCAGCCCTGACTTCCTAGGCTCAAGTGATCCTACTGCCTCAGCCTTCCAAGTAGCTAGGACTACAAGTACCTACCACCATGCCTGGCTTTTTTTTTTTTTTTTTTAATTTTGTAGAGATGGGGTCTTGCTATGTTGCCCAGGCTGGTCTCAAACTCCTGGCCTTAAGCAATTTTCCCACCTCGGCCTCCCAAAATGCTAGGATTACAGGCTCTAGCCACTATGCCTGGCCCCACCAGATGGTTTCAATAAGATACAACTTTTTTCATAAAACATCTTCATATTACATAGTTTTACAGCTTTCAGAGTATTTTCTTACATTTTCTGTCACATTTTTTAAAAAAGTAAAATATACAAGAGTACCAAAATAATTCACTTAAATATTAAATAAATAGGCCTCAAGTATAAAAACCATCTAGCAATTACATTGCCTCCTACTGCTCCCTCTGAGAAAAGCAAACATGTATTACAGGAAAACAAAATGTTCCACTGGCTCCAACTGACTGGACCAGTGCCTGAACCCAAAATTGCCTTTTAAGGACTCCCTAGACTGGACAGGGATTAACCAATCAGGTCACAGCCTGCTTTTCTGGGTGAGGTTGAAGAAGATGGAGAAATGGAAGAAGGGCGAGGAAGGGAGAAGAAAGAGAGGAGGCAAAAGGGAGGTAGGAGAGGAACAAGGTAAGGAACTGAGAAGGAAGGTGGGCAATAGATGCCAGAATGAGAAGAGCTGATCCCCTATGCTATTATGTAAGGGTACTTGGGTCCATTCTTCCTTTCAGTCTGAACTAACATAACAGCTTTTTCAGTGCATATTGGCTTAGGTTATAACTTGATTTAGCCAATGGTAAACTGAATTTATTGCTGCAATGTGGCAGGATGCCACATCAGCATTTTCTGAGATGTGCCACATGGCATTTTGAAAGTAGCAATCACAACTAACACATTTCTAGTACAAAAGAGGCTTTTGGTCCTTTGCTCAAAGCCCACCTATTTTAAACACTTGATGCTATAAAAGTACAAAAACAGTTTATTGACACCATAAAAGAACAGGAAGAGTTTACTACAATGCAATTTGTCCCATAATATCAAGTGTTCTCCAAGCAAGTCTTCCCAGAATTATGACATTCAAGCCCAGGCCCCAGCAACAGAGAACAACAGACTGGGCACAGGCTGACTGTAGACCTTGCGAATCCCCAGGAGGCACTCTAGAAGTTTCCTCAATATGCTCCTTTTTCCTGTTTTTTGACTGCCTGAATCCCTCATTTCCCCCATCTCCCTGTCCAGCTTACCAAGCCACCTCCATGCATGACCTGAGGACCCTGCAGACAAAAGAACTATATAGCAGTAGGGCCAGATGTGGTGGCTCACACCTATAATCCCAACACTTTGGGAGGCTGAGGCAGGGGTGGGGGGGATGACCTAAGTTCGGGAGTTCGAGACCAGCCTCACCAACAGGGAAAAACCCTGTCTCTACTAAAAATTCAAAATTAGCTGGGCGTGGTAGCACATGCCTGTAATCTCAGCTACTTGGGAGGCTGATGCAGGAGAATCACTTGCTTGAACCCAGGAGGTAGAGGTTGCAGTGTGCCAAGATCATGCCATTGCACTCCAGCCTGGGCAACAAAAGCAAAACTCTGTCTCAAAAAAAAAAAAAAAAAAAAAAAAACTGCCAACATCAGACTTTCTGGGCCCTTTCCCTATCTACTCTAAAACAAAGCCAAACTGAATACAAAACAACTTGTGAACCTGAAGTGAGGCAAATTAATTGAAAAACTTCTTCTTACAGTTATCAACAGTTTCAAGGAGACAAACACTTCATTTTCCAAAAAACTTGATTTTGAAGGGAGAAGGAATGGCAACCACAATCATCAAAAGTATGAGGAAGCTCTGAAATGAAGACAGAAAAATGCCTGAGTTCCCTTTCCCTTGGAAACAAGAAAGTTGTGGGAGAATATGTCATCTACAGAGGAGTGGAATACTGAGCATTCTCTAAAAATGAAGGCATAGGTATATTTACTGGATGTGGAAAAGCTGCAATATATTCTTTGTATACATTGCTCAGTTGAAAAAAAAAGCAGGTTATGCCAAAAGCAGTATAATTCTATGTATGCAGAACACACACACACAGACACACACTCCCATACTATCACCACATATATATATATATATATATATATTTCACCTATGAAGGACGGGGGGCTTGGACTTTTCTTATTTACACTTTTGTGTTTTGTTTGGATTTTTACAATAAGCATTTATGCTTTTTACATAATTTTAAAAATCATGCTCTTATAATACTTTTAATAATCATTTCATGTGTACACGAATATATGGTGTAGAATAATATATATGGAAGACTTGGAAGCGTGGAAGGGTGGCTGGGGGGGTGAAGGATGATTAATTACCTGATGGGAGCAATGTACATTATTTGGGAGATGGATACACTAAATCCCAGACTTCACCACTATGTAATATATCCATGTAACAAAACTGCAATTATATTTAAATTTATATCAAAAAAATTTCACAATCATTAAAAATTTTGTTTTTTTTTTTTTTAGAGACAGGTCTCACTCTGTTGCCCAGGCTGGAGTGCAGTGGCACAATCATAGTTCATTGTACTCTTGAACTCCTGGGTTCAAGTGATCCTCCCACCTCAGCCTCCCAAAGCACTAAGATTACAGATATAAGCCACCATGTCCAGCCCATTTTTAAGGGGAAAAAAGAAGGATTACGCTTGTTCTTTAAAACTCTAAAAGAAATGGAGATGGCAAACCTACACTTCTTAATCAATCAGAGATGTGCATATTAGGACCCTGGAAGCTAATAAGAAGTATGTTTAGCTAAATAGAAAGAAACTCCTATGAAACTCAAAACTTATTATCCCTGGAGGTAGTACAAGCTGAAAGGGTTTCAATGAACCAAATAATGATAGGTCCATAATAGGTTATGGAGAGAAATTACTATATATTGAGGGTGCTGCATTCCAGTTTGAGACTGGGGGCATTTGAGTACTAGAGAGTCATAGGTAATGCTCTGGGATTACTCTCTCACCTTCCTCTCTGAGGCCAGAAATTTTTTTCTAAGCCTATGGAAATGTAGTAAACTAAAGGTTCCCTTAGGCTTTTGGGGGTATTTTTTGGCCAAGATTAGATTTACCAACTGTACATAAGAATGTGTGTGTTTATGTTTATTTATTTGTTGAAACAGGGTCTTGCTCTGTCACCAGGCTCGAGTGCAGTGGCCGATCATGGCTCACTGCAGCTTCGACCTCCTGGGCTCCAAGGATCCTCATGCTTCAGCCTCTGGCTGGGACCACAGGTGCACAAAACCACCCCAACTTTTTTATTTCTTGTAGAGACAGAGTCCCTTTATGTTACCCAGGTTAGCCTCAAACTCCTGGCCTCAAGTGATCATCCTGCTTTGACCTCTCAAAGTGCTGGGATTACAGGCATGAGCCACTGCGCCCAACTCCAACTGTTTATTTAAAACCTATATAGACTGGGCGCAGTGGCTCACACCTGAATCCTAGCACTTTGGGAAGGCGAGGCAGGTGGATTGCCTGAGCTGAGGAGTTCAAGAACAGCCTGAGCAACATGGTGAAACCCCATCTCTACTAAAAATACAAAAAAATTAAGCCGGGGACAGTGGCTCACACCTGTAATCCCAGCACTTTGGGAAGCTGAGGTGGGTGGATCACGAGGTCAAGAGATTGAGACCATCCTGGCCAACATGGGGAAAACCTGTCTCTACTAAAAATACAAAAATTAGCTGCGCGTGGTGGCACATGCCTATAGTCCCGGCTAAGGCAGGCAAATCACTTGAACTCGGGAGGCAGAGGTTGCAGTGAGCTGAGATCGTGCCACTGCACTCCAGCCTGGTGACAGAGCAACAGTGTCTAAAAAAAAAAAAAATTAGCCAGGTGTGGTGGTGCATGCCTGTAATCTCAGCTACTCAGGAGGCTGAGGCACAAGAATCACTTGAACCCAGGAGGCAGAGGTTTCAGTGAGCCGAGATCATGCCACTGCACTGCAGCCTGGGTGACAGACCAAGGCTCAGTCTCACAAAAAAAAAAAAAAAAAATCATATAAAAAGGAACTGTAAAATATACTTGTGGTGTGTGGTGGATACTTTAGGTAGTCCCTGTGGCTCTGACTTCCTGGTGTTCATGTACTTGTGACTTGCTTCTAACCAGTAGAATATGGCAGAGGAATGCAATGTGATTATGTTATGGGACGTAAGACTCCATCTTGCTAGCAGACTTACTCTAGAGTCTCCTTCACCCACGCTGGCTATGAAGCAAGCTACCATGGGGCAGAAACGCACAATGCAGAGAACTTGAGGAGCTCAGGGCAGGCTGTCCTACCACTGTAAGGGTTCTGCCAGAGAATAAATGATTACATATAATTCCCATAACACCCTTTCTACGTAGACTTTTTAATCCCCATTTTCAAGATGGGGAAAGTAAAGCTGAAGTTTGCTGATCTGCTAAGGTCCCAAGCCCAAGACACAGCCGGGACTAGAGCCCAGATCTGCCTGACTCTGAGCTGAATCTTTTCACCATTAGTGCTCTATCTCCCAGGTGCTGGCCTCTGCTCACTCCATTCCCTTTGGTTGAAATGCACTTCTCCTCAGCGCTGGATATTCTTCCTCCTCCTTTGACAACTCACAGGTCAACTTCTCTGAGAAGTTTACCCTGATAACCCAAGAGGGAAAGAGCATCTCAGCATCACCCTCCTCTAAACATTTCCAACCCTTCGCATCCACTCATGAAAATGGTAGAAATGGCCGGGCGCGGTAGCTCAAGCCTGTAATCCCAGCACTTTGGGAGGCCGAGGCGGGTGGATCACGAGGTCAAGAGATCGAGACCATCCTGGTCAACATGGTGAAACCCTGTCTCTACTAAAAATACAAAAAATTAGCTGGGCATGGTGGTGCATGCCTGTAATCCCAGCTACTCAGGAGGCTGAGGCAGGAGAATTGCCTGAACCCAGGAGGCGGAGGTTGCGATGAGCCGAGATCGCGCCATTGCACTCCAGCCTGGGTAACAAGAGTGAAACTCCGTCTCCAAAAAAAAAAAAAAAAAAAAAAAAAAGAAAAAAAGAAAATGGTAGAAGTATGTACACTGCTTCCTTGCTAAGGGAGTGTCCATCTAATATGCCTGGTGTATTCCACTACATTCCCCAAACCCCAAGCCTACATGAATCCTTGCTTTCAACATCTACAGGATGAATGAAAAGCAAGTAAATAAGTAACTGAAGTTCAGTGGATGTGGCCAGATGCCTGCGGGTCTTCCAAGTCTCACCAGGGTCTAGCATTGAAGTGGGATGCAACCATCAGGGCTGTTTCTGAACAAAATGTCCAAGAAGAGCCAAGAAAATGAAGCAAACAACAAAAAAATCTTGATGAGATAGCTGAAGGCACACTAACCTGCTTTAAGTTGGCTTTTCATAAGCTGTGTCTGTGTTCCCTCCCCACAGTCAAAGAGCCAGCACTCGCCCTCACACCGAAGGACCACAGCAGAGGCACCCCGGGTTGGAGATGGGTATGCTGCACCCGTCCCCAGAAACGTCACATCCATAGACATCTTCCACCCTGCAACAGAATGATCATCTGGGGATTATTTAGTATCACTGCACCAAAAACACATTCCTGTAATATTTACCATTATTATTTTTTGGTTATTTAGAACAGTCTGAATTCTCGTTCTCTTATAGTATTCCACACATATCCACAGTGAGATTTTAATAACTTGGCTAAAACTACAAGTTAACAAATCTTGTAAATTGTTCACACACCCAAACAAACAAAAATAACCAAACCCAGGCAATTAAAAACTATAGTTGAATTCTAAATATATGATGTTCTCAAAAAGGCAAAACTATGGAGATGGTAAAAAGAATAGTGCTTGCTAGTGATACAGCGGGAGGGAGGGAAGAATGAACAGGCGGAGCACAGAGGATGTTTAGGGCACTGAAATGATTCTGTATGATACCATAAGACAAACATGTCATTATACATTTGTCAGTTGTATACAGAATGAACACTAGAGTGAATGAGCCCTAATGTAAACTTTAGTTGAAAATGTATCAATATTGGCTCATCAACTGTAACAGGTATAGCACATTTTTCTTTTCTTTTTTGAGCCCTTAAGCTTCTGAACATGTACCATATTAATGCAAGATGTTCATAAAGGGAAAACTGAGTGGTGAGGGATAAGACAGCATATGGGAACTCTCTATACTTTCCACTCATTAATTTTAAAAAATTCCTTCTAATAAACACTAAACAACTCTAGTTGAGATACTGGGCAAGAGATGGTATTTAGACCACCAAATGGTATCTCTGATGCCCATAATGATCAGCCCTTTTTCTGAACAATCAAAACAGTAATGCTCTATGATGTTCTACAGTCATGCTGACACTTCACAATAATGCTGACAAATGTCTCACTCTCTATATGACATGGTCCATGATTCACGAGGACTTGGGACTCTTATTTTAAGTGATCAGCAATAACCTGTTGAATGTGCAGATTTATTCCAACTGCTGGCACTATTCCTTTCACGATTTCTAGGCACATCTGACATCTCTGATATACTTCTGAGATGGAAAATGTGTATCAAACAGAATAAATTAGAATAAACTGAAACTTATACATGACTGATTGTAGATTGTTCACATTGATGGCAGAGAAAAAAACAAGCTTAAGAAAAACTACTATAAAAGAATTCAACAGCTGGATATAAAATATACGGAAATTTCAATAGCTCTTCTCAGTAATAACATATAAATAGAAATGGGGGGAAAAAACTCATTCAAAGAGCAAAAACAAAATTACCAGAAATAAAGTTAGCAGCAAAGGAACAGCACCCAAAAGATTCACAAAAATAAGAGATACACATTATGTCTTTGGTAAGATGACTTGGTATCACAGAAATGTTCATCTTTCCTAAGTTAATATAGATATATTTGGTGCAAATTCGATCATATTTCCAGTGGGATTTATTTTGGAACAGAAACAATACAAAAATAATATGGAAGAAAAAATAAATGCCTTGGAAGGGGCAAGAAAATTACAAAAAGCAGTGAGTAGTGACTTGTCTTTCTAGGTATCAACATTTACTAGAGCAATCTGACGTAATTAAAACAGAATAGGCCAGGCACAGTGGCTCATGCCTATAATCCCAGCACTATGGGAGGCCAAGGCAGGTGGATCAACCGAGGTCAGGAGTTCGAGACGAGCCTGGCCAAGAAGGTGAAACCCTGTCTCTACTAAAAATACAAAAATTAGCTGGGTGTGGTAGCTCATACCTGCAGTCCCAGCTACTCAAGAGGTTGAGGCAGGAGAATCGCTTGAACCTGGGAGGCAGTGGTTGTAGTGAGCCAAGATTGCGCCATTGCACTCCAGCCTGGGTGATAGAGTGAGACTCTGTCTCAATCAATCAGAATAATATTGGCACAAAAGTAGAGGTAAAAGGGAAGGGAAAGTCCAGCAATAAACTACCTACCTATGGGAATCAATATAGTATTGATAAACCACACTTTACACACAGGTGTAAAAAGTGTGGTTTCTTTAATGAATGGCACTGACATAATAGGTTGTGCTAGCAGAAAAAAGCGAAGCAAGATGCTCATTTTGTACTGTATATAAAAATACACTCCACATAAGTCAGAAATTTAAATGCAAAAAATCCAATAACATGTTCCAAAAATTAGAATATTTATACCTTTAAGGGTAGAGATGGGGAAGCCCTTATTGGCAAGACATAAAACCCGGAAATTTAAAAATCAGACATTTCCACTAAATAAAATATTTTATATATCAAGACTCATAAAGTCAAAGGACAAGGAAAAAAAAACTGAAAGAAAGAGTTTGGACCCCCTTATGACAGAGAGTTAATGCTCCTAAAAAAGTTTATGCAAATGCATTCAAAATACAAAAATACTGATGCAATAGAAAAACAGGCAAAGGATATATATACATGTATATATAGGAATCACAGAAGAAATCCAAATGGCCTATAAGCATGAAAAGGGTTCAAACAACTATCATGTATCTATTTTAAAAATTAAAATAAATAAATAAAAGGTAAGTGTTCAGTCTCCTGATAGTTAGTGGAATGCAAAATACAGAAAAAAGAGGCTGGATGCAGTAGCTCATGCCTGTAATCCCAGCATTCTGGGAGGCTGGGGCAGGAGGATCACTTGAGTCCAGGAGTTTGAGACCAGCCTAGGCAACATAGTGAGACCCTGTCCCTAGAAAAAAATTAAAAAACAAAAATCAGCTGGACATGGAGGCACATGCTTGTAGTCCCAGCTATTCAGGAGGCTGAGGCAGGGGATCATTTGAGCCAGGGAGGTTAAGGCTGCAGTGAGCCGTGATCTCACTGCTGCACTCCAGCCTGGGTGACAGATCAAGATCCACTCTCACAACAAACAAAAAAAAGAGACTGTTTACCACACATCAGCTAGCAGGCAAATATCAATGAAGCAAATCTAGCCGGTGCTAACCAGGATGAGGGTAAATGGGTCCTGTTGCGATTATGCTTTGGGAGAATAATTTGGCAATATATATTACCAGTAATAATGATGCTGATGATAATTATATGCTTTCACCCAGCAATTACCATTTTTGGGAATCTACCCAAATAATAAAGATCTATGTACAATGATGTATACTGCGGTGCCCTTAAGGTGGCTAAAATATGGACACAATCTAAATATGTCAATAGGAAAATGGGTACATTTGACTATTATTTATTCTATCAACTATATATTCTTCAGCTAATAGAAAGTCAAGTCTGCAACTACTGTCCTGGAGGGATGACAAGGAGAAAAGTTACAGATGGCTATGGTATGATCTCATTTTTATAACAATGCCCCAAACTCCTACATTTATGTAAGACAGAGAAAGTCTGATGTGGGAGAAGATACACACCAACCTGTTAATATGGGTTATCTCAGAGGTGATTAAAGTAATGGGGTGGGGGCTGCATGGGAAATTGTTAACTTTTCTTTTAAATATGTGGATTGTTTTATGTTCCAAAGAGTGGCACTTTATTTTTTTTTTATTTATTTTTACTTAATGCTGATGCTTTTTTTGGAAATGTGTCAAACATGCTTCTCTAACTACATATTAGTCTTTCCTTCCATTTTGGGAAACAGCTCCTCCCCATATTTCCTGCCCCCAACCCTCAGATATAAGGTGGTGCATCTCTGTCTTACGCATAGCCTTGAGGTTATTGCTAGTATCCCTTCCATGTGTTACTCTACATTTTCACCTCCAAGATCAAGTCTTCCTCTGATAATAAAGGAGCTTTATTTGCAGAAGCTTCCTTATTGATTTCCAAGATTAGTAAGAATAAACAGAATGCAGAAAGCTAACATTTGTAAAGGCTAATTAACTGCAGAAGGAAAAATAGAATATAATCACTTTGTCATCCCTAAGAAACAATGTATCTAGACAAGTAGTATATAACCCTGGGGGCAATTAGTATCACAGGGAGAGCTTTTGAAAGGTATCAGTGAAGGTCAGGTTTGGTGGCTCATGCTTGTAAACTCAGCACTTTGGGAGGCTGAGGCAGCAGGATGGCTTGAGGCCAGGAGTTCAAGATCAGCCTGCGAAACATAGCAAGGTCCTGTCTCTATAAAAAATTAAAAAATTAGCCGGGCATGGTGGCATACACTTGTAGTCCCAAACAAAACAAAACCCATATCAATGCCTGGGCTCCATCTCAGAACATTTAGATAGGAAATTCTGCAAGTGAAACATGTTTTAGTATTTTTTTAAAAGCCTTCTCCTGTGATCCTCACATGGAGTCAGATTTGAGAACCACTTAGTGAAAGACTAACAGAACTGCAATGGATGGATCAGGCTGACCTAAACTCTCTAGTCAACTAATCCATCTTTTTAAAAGAAGTTTTATTCTGAAAACTTCAGACACATACAGAAGCAGAGACTAGCATGATGCAATGCCACACACCCATCACTGAGCTTCAACAATCATCAACTCATGGACAATCTTGTTTCAGCTGTACACCCCATCCCATTACTCCAAGAATACTTGGTAAGACAAACGTGTGCTGTCTGATAGAAGTACCCCATTAGGCAGCATGTACTGTCTAGCTGTCTCTCTTTCTGATATTAACAGCCACTAGTGATCATTGCCAGGGTCCATTATTTCATTAGGGGTTGCCAAAAGGTGATATTCTCTCATTTCTTTTGCTTGTATTTGCTGGCATTCCCTGGTCAATTGTTTGGTTATCCTATGGTGCTACTAGGTCCACAAAGAGAGACAAGATGCTATCTGACTCCTGGTGTGATACAATGTGAAAAACAGAGTAATCTCCCATGAAGTTCTCTTGCGAAAAAACAGAACCTGACCTCAACAAGGCTACAGGTCTAAATACCTGCTTATTAAAGGATACCACAGAGATGAAAAAAGCAAATTCTGATGTAGAAAACGCGAACCATACAAATGACTTGTTCTTCAAGTAAAATACAGGGAACAAAATAAAGGAAGGAAAAAGATAAAGAGAGAGCTAAGAGACATCAACCAAATGTAATGTGTGTAGTTTGGATACCGATTTGGACAAACTGGAGAAGGGGAGAGAAACAACTAGGAAAATGTAAATGCTGACTGGATAGTAGAGGGTAAAATGAAGTGCTAATTATACTAATAATGGCTTTATGTTTTAAGTGTGATTGTGTTTCATAAACATGAACAAGATAACAGATGGAATGGTACATTTCAGATTTGCTTTAAAATACTACAGTGGGGAAGAGGGTAACAGATGAAACAGGATTGATCACGAATTCGGAGTTCAGTATACTATTTTCATACATGATTTGAAGGTTTCCATAATAATTTAAAAACAAATATAATGAAAACCCTCCCAATAGGTTGGGAAGTAATTAGAAATTATGTAATCAATGGTGCATGTTTTGGGACATGCACCATTCTAGGCACTAGGAATTAAATGCAAGCAAACCAGATTAGGTCCCTGTCTTCTTGGACCAAAACCAACCAACCAAACAAAAAAAAAAACACAAAAAAAATCCCGGCTGCTTGCTTTCTCAAGAATGTGATCCACGTTCGGTGAAGTGCATATTTCAGTCGTGATCACAGTACTGTCATTTCACTCTGGGGCCGCAGATCACAATTACCCGGTGGTGACCGGGCTTCAGCATTTGGAGGCTTCCCAAGCGATTCTACTGGCTGCCGGGTGGAGAACCGGCGCTCCTTCGTTTTCAGCCAGGCAGTATCAACCCTGCAATCACCCTGTGGTGTGCATAGGGCAGATACCACCGTCCTCCATCTTAGAGCTGAAAGAACCGGGGCCGGGAAGCAGAAAGTGAGATGCCAAGGTACAAGCAGGGCCAGAGGCCAGATTTCCAACTTTTAGCGAGCCCAGGCTCCCCCAAGAGACCGAGTTAGCCTCGAAAAAGGCGGGGTGGGCGGCGACGCCGGGAGGCCGAGGCTCCGACCCGAGGCGGTGAACGAGGCGCGTCCTCGCTGCTGGGCGCTCCCCGGGCTTAGGTCCCCCGCGCCGGGCCGAGCCTCGCCGAGCCAGCAAGTCCCAAGGAAGCACGCCCGCCCCGCTCTGGCATGCCCTGCCCCACTCACCCTCTCCCCGAGGCCCGCGCCAGGAGGCGAGGGAGGCACAGGCCAGCACCCAGGCCCAGCCGTCCGCGGGGATACAATACGCCCGGGCGGAAGTGCGCCGCCAGCCGGATCCCGCGCGGCCGCTCTAGGATGCGCGGGAGGTCCGCGCTCGGTGGCGCCCGCCTGGGCCCTGGCTCTGGGCCGGCTTCCGGGCTCCCCAGGACCTCGAGGGCAGTGCCTTGTGGGCGCTTCCCTCCTTCCTGTGTCGCTGTGTGTCTGGTGGTGGCGGTCGCCCTGAGGACCAGAGCGGGCTAAACCGAGAGGGAAAAGGTTACTCTTCTTTTGTTTCCGTATAGTGTTTTCCACACAAGAATGTTCCTCCTGTTTTGCTCATACATTGATGTACTGACCCGAGCATACAAAGCCAACACCAAGACAAAAGTATGCCAGATTGCAGGGTCTTTATTGCCGTAGGCCACGGAGGACTCGCTTCTCTCCAACCTGTGGCCCCGAAAGGAGGGCGTCAAGACCTTTTATACTGGTAAAACCACCTCAGGAGTGAGGGGCTTCGGACGTTCTGAGGGCTAGTGGATTCTGTAAATCACCTCCTGGGCGAAGATGAGGGTGAGGGGCTCCGGACATTCTAAGGGCCAGGGGACTTTGGACATTCTGATTGTTACTTAAGTGGTTCACAAAAGTCAAGATTAGGATTTGTTTACACATTGTCTGGGTAGGGTGGAAATTACAGTCCTTAATTATTACAAGTCGCAGGAGCCAAGATGGCATGGGTTTGGACTGCTTGCCTGCCACGTTTGTGTTACAGAGAGCAGTTTCAATAGAAAGCCGAGGTATGGTTGAGGTATGCAGTTTTATGGGGCTTTTACCATGTCACACATATGTTTGTGTCATTTTTGGTCTTTGGTTAGGATGAATCTTTACTACCTTTCATCCACTAAGAACCTTTGCCTGACCATGTACCTTCATAAAGCCGGGTCTGTATTCCATTTTCCTACTTCTAGACTGGAATATTTGCCTAACATCTGAAGCTGATTGTGCCATACTCGCTTCAAACCTTTCAGACACATTCTCTTAGGTAGTGGACGTGGTATTGACAAGCCCAGGCCGGCTGTGTACAGAACGGGCTAGTGGTAATTACAGACCTCAGGGAAAAACTCCTTCAGTTTGAATAACAACTTTTAAAAAAAGTATTTCAAGCTCCTGTGTACTGCCAGATGCACTGATTTTGTGCTCAGCGTACTAGAGGTGGTCAAAATATCCAGCAGCTGTCCAGGCATGATGGCTCATGCCTGTAGTCCCAGCACTTTGGGAGGCCAAGGTGGGCAGATTGCCAGAGCTCAGGAGTTCGAGACCAACCTGGCCAACATGGCGAAACCTCATCTCCACTAAAAATACAAAAGAAAAAAAAAAAAAAAAAGGAAAAAAAAATTAGCTGGGCATGGTGGTTCACGCCTGTAGTCCCAGCTACTTGGGAGGCTGAGGCACGAGAATCGCTTTAACCTGGGAGCTGGAGGTTACAGTGAGCCAAGATCTCACCACTGCATTTCAGCCTGGGCGACACAGCGAGACTCTGTCTAAAAAATAAAAAAATTAAAAAAAAGTCCAGCAGCTTCAAAATAGGAATCAGAGTGGTTTTTTTTTTTTTTTTTTTTTTAACTACCAGGACAGAGAGACCACTTTTCTTTGTTTAAAAATCATTAATTGATCTATTTATTGGGCTCTTTCAACCTGTATTTATTCAAATATTAATGGAGCTCTGACTTTGTGGATAGTATTTTTGGTGCTGAGAGAATTTTTAAAATATGTCATGGTCCCTGTTTTTATTTTTACTTTTTTTTTTTTTTTTGAGACAAGGTCGCACTCTATCACCCAGGTTGGAGCGCAGTGGTGCCATCTCAGCTCACTGCAACCTCTGCCTCTTGGGCTCAACCAATCCTCCCACCTCGGCCTCCCAAGTATTAGTAGCTGGGACTGCAGGACTACAACTTTCCAAGTAGCTGGCACTACAGGCAAGCCACCACATGCAGCTAATTTTTTTTTTTTTTTTTTTTTTTTTTTTTTTTTTTTTTTTTTTTTGAGATGGGGTTTCACTATGTTGCCCAGGCTGGTCTCAAACTCCTGAGTTCAAGCAGTCCACCCACCTCAGTGTTCCAAAGTGCTGGGATTACAGGCAGGAGTCACTGTGCCCTGCCAGGCCCTGGTTTTAAGGAGACTACACTCAGGTTGGCAAAAGTTGTCAGGAAACAATCCACTAAAAGGGGTATGGAAAAAGAGGGATCACTAGCTAAGAGATCAGTGAGAAAGAGATAGGACTTGAGCTGGATCTTGTAGGATGGATGACATGTTAATTAACGTGGAAATGAAAAAAAATAAAATGGACTTGGTTAAGTGGGGTCCAAATTAGTAAAGCATTGAACACTGGACCTTGAACTTACCTATCTTGACACTTGCCTAGCTAAAAGTTCCTTAAGAAGACACATAGCATTCTACAGCTTGGTCTTGATCACAATCAGCTAGGACAGCAGGTCCCAACCTTTTTGGTACCAGGGACCAGTTTCATGGAAGACAATATTTCCTTGGGGGAAGCATTTGGGGATACAGTTTTGGGATGAAACTGTTGCATCTCAGATAATCAGGCATTAGTTAGATTCTCATAAGGAGCATGTAACCTAGATCCCTCACATGTGCAATTCACAATAGGGGTCACGCTGCTATGACAATCTGATACCTGGGCTGATCTGACTGGAGACAGAGCTCAGGTGGTAATGCATGTTGGCCTGCCTCTCACCTTCTGCTGTGTGGCCCAGCTCCTAACAGGCCACAGACCTGTACTGGTTTGCAGCCTAGGACTTGAAGGCTCCTGAGCTAGGGGTCTCCCAGAGCTGTATTCTCCATAGACCTGGCTAGGGCTTATTTCTACCCATCCATCAAAGCTTTCTACTCCCTTCTACGAGGTTATTATACTTTTAGAGAATAGAAGTTTGTTCATTTTAAAATTTTTCTATTGTGGGAAATTTCAAACATATAGAAGTTGGGAGTGAACCTTTATATACAATCATCACTCAGCTTCAAAAGTTAGCAACATTTGATCCATCTTGTTTCACCTATAATTCTACCTATTAGTCCATTTTCATTCCTATAAAAAAATATCTAAGACTGGGTAACTTATAAAGAAAAGAGGTTTATTTTGGCCTCCAGTTTTACAGGCTGTATAGGAAGTGTGCTGCTGGTGAGGGCCTCAGGAAGTTTACAATCATGGCAAGGTGAAGAGGGAGCAGGCATGTCACATGATAAGACAGCGAGGAGAAGGGGCCAGGCTTCTTTTAAATAACCAGCTCCCCAGTCAACTAATAGAGTGAGAACTCAAATAGGATAAACACAAAGAGATCACACAGACACATAATAAAAATGCTGAAAGCAAAGACAAGGAGGAAATCTTGAATGCAGCAAGTGAAAAAGGATTCATCCCTTACATGATCAAAAGATGACTTCTCAGCAGAAACAATGGAAGCCAGAAGGCAGTGGGATAACATATTTAAAGTGCACAAAGGAAAAACCTGTCAACTAAGAATTTTATGTCCAGCAAAGCTACCTTTCAAAAATGAAGATTAATAAAGACTTTCTCAGATAAAAACTGAGAGGATTTGTTGCTAGCAGAACTGCTTTATAAGAAATACTAGGCTGAATGTGGTGGCTCATGCCTCTAATCCCAGGACTTTGGGAAGCTGACATAGAAAGATTGCTTAAACCATGAAAGGATTGCTTAAACCCAGATTTTGAGACCAGCTTGGGCAATGTAAGGAGACCTCTTCTCTACTAGAAAATAAAAATAAAAAATAACTACCCAGGCATAGTGGTACATGAAAAATAACTACCCAGGCATGGTGGTGCACACCTGTAGTCTCAGCTACTTGGAAGGCTGAGGCAGGAGGATTGCTTAAGCCTAGGAAGTTGAGGCTGCAGTAAGCTGTGATCACACCACTGTACTCCAGCTTGGGTGACAAAGTGAAACCTTGTCTGAAGAAAGAAAAATTTTAAAAAGAAATACTAAAGGAATATCTTCAGGCTGAAGGCAAGTGGCCCCCGGATGATAATTAAAATTCCCATGAAAAAAAAACCCAAAATGCCCCAGTAAAGGTGCAGTCCTTGTAGCCAAATGGCAAGTTTTTTTTCTGAAGGAAGTTTAGGTAGCACATAACCTTGGCTACCACAACCCCGTATCAATATACAAAGTTCCTCCTCATTCCTTTTCACAGTTATCTAGTATTTACTGAGTGATTTTATGTCATTTTATTCAGTCAGTCCTTTGGTTTGTTTCCAGTTTTGCTGTTTGTTTTGTTTTGTTATCACAGTATGGTAACACATGTCTTGTTCATAAGTGATTTTTTATTTTTGCAAGTATATCTTTGGCAGAGATTTCTACCAAGTGGGATAGATGGCTGAAAAGGTAAATACACATATAATTTTGCTATATATTGCTAAAATTCCCTTCATGAGGGTTGTCCCATTTTGACTTCCATTAAGCAATTTATGAGTGCCGTTTTCCTTGGATCTTTATCACCAGTAATGTTGTCAAACTTATGGATTTTTGCCAATCTAATATCTTAATGTGGTTTAAAATTGCATTTATCTTTGATAAGTGTGCTATGCTGAGTATGTTTTCATAGATTTAAGATCCATTTGCTTTTTTTTTTTTTTGAGATGGAGTCTTGCTCTATCACCCAGGCTGGAGTGCAGTTGCATGATATTGGCTCATTGCAGCCTCTGCCTCCCAGGTTCAAATGATTCTCCCGCCTCAACCTCCCAAGTAGCTGGGATTACAGGTGCACACCACCAGACCAGCTAATTTTTGCATTTTTAGTAGAGAGGGGGTTTTACCGTGTGGCCAGGCTGATCTTGAACTCCTGACCTCAAGTAATCCGCCTGCTTCGGCCTCCCAAAGTGCAAGGATTGCAGGTGTGAGCCACTGTGCCTGGGCCCATTTTTTTCTGTGAAATTTTGGTCAGTTTTCTATTGTATCAGTGGCCTTTATCTTCTCTTTTTCTGGTGCTTTCTATATATTGGGGATAATAACTTTTTTTGTAACAGGATCTCACTCTGTTATCCAGGCTGGAATGCAGTGGTGTGATCATGGGTCACTGCAGCCTCGATCCCCCTGGACTCAAGCGATCCTCCCACCTCAGTCTCCCAAGTGGCTGGGGCCACATGTATGTGCCACCACACACAGCTAATTTTTGTGTTTTTTGTAGAGACAGGGTTTCTCCATGTTACCCAGGTTGGTCTCTAACTCCTGAGCTCAAGCAATCCCCCAACCTCGCCCTCCCAAAGTGCTGGGACTAAAGGCGTGAGCCACCACACCTGACCAACAATAACTCTTTATAAAATAAGTTGCAAATCTTTTCCCCAATTTTTCATTTGTCTTTTTTCATTGATTAACAACATGAACTTTTGAGTCAAAACACAGTTTAAATCTTGATATTTGTACCTTTGTATTTGAGTGACCTGGATCAGATGGTCATTTATCTTTTCTGAGCCTCTGTTTTTCTGTTGGTAGAATGAGGATAATAGTTGCTCTTTTTGCCTTAAACTTTTACTATAAGGACTAGATGATGCTTGTTGAAATGCTTTGTAACGTGTTATTCAAATTTAAGTCATTTCAAAATGATAACTTAGCGTGTGTAATAGTACAGTGTATACAGATAAGAGAAAGCTGCTTTCTACTTATAGATAGCTGCTTTCTCTCTTCTGTCTTGCTTTCTGCTTAGAGATAATCTACATGTAATATAATAGTGGTCTTCTGGAATCAGTAAATGAACGTACCTACTGCCTTGTCTATAGGGTAACTAACTTGGAATTAAGGGGAAAATAATGCCTCTGGTTACAAATTAGTAAAAAGTAGTAGGCAAGTTTTAGAGCCAACAAAATGCTAACATGGCAGCATCATCACTATATTTATCTTTCAAATTACATTCACAAATTGTTGATCATTTGATTATGTGAAATCAAGCACTGCCTAAACCTATAGAGTAGAGAAAGAGCCCTGTGCTGGTCCGAAGGTAGTGATTTATCTCAATAGATTGTTCACAGTCAGTTACAGATTTAGCTCCTTGTTCTACTCTTCACCCGCTTCTCACTGCTGTACTTGACTAGTCTTAAAATAAATAAATAAATAAATAAATATTCAAAAAGAAAAAGAGCTCTGGACTAGGTGAGAAAGAGATTTTGAAACTATATAAAATAAACAAAAGGCACAACTCCTGTCCTCATTTTGCTTAAAGTCTGGTTGAATGATCTAATATGTACAACCTTATAGATAGCTGAAATCTTCATTCGATGTCAGTTAGAATTATTGGTTACTAGAACAGAAGTTAATTTTGGCTAATTTAAGCAGACTGAAAGGAAACTGGGCAATCCACAGAATTCACAGAAAACATGAGCTAATGGAGGAAGCAGGAACCACAGTTGAGGTCTTGCCTCAGAGCCTTCCTAGGGCATTGCCATGGACACAACGCTGGTAAATACTTGCCTCTGTTCTTGGGTGCCATGAGGTAAGGAGCAGAAGGATCCTTCCCACACCAGCTTTGGCTTCCATAGAGGAGGGCAGCACAAAAATAATAGGGTTGGATGCTGAGTGTCACCCAAAACGTGTCTAATACACACATCAAACTTAACTGACCCACACAGAACTTTTGTTTTCTTCATCTAAGCCTGCCTCCTCCTCAATTCATCCTACACTGTATGTGTGTGTGATGGTGGCACTTGGATTTCACTCAAATTAACTATTCACATACCCTCCTTGACAGCATATTTCAACACTATCCTTCCAAATCTGTAATGACTATTTTCTAAGTAAAAGTGGGACAGGTGATCTGTTATAATGGCTATAATTTGCTTTTATTTATTTATTTCTTTATTATTTTATTATTATTATTTTGAGACGGAGTTTTGCTGTTGCCACCCAGGCTGGAGTGCAATGGCATGATCTCGGCTCACTGCAACCTCTGCCTCCCAGGTTCAAGCGATGCTCCTGCCTCAACCTCCCAGTGGTGCCTGCCACCACACCCAGCTAGTTTTTGTATTTTTAGTAGAGATGGGGTTTCACCATGTTGGCCAAGTTGATCTCAAACTCCTGACCTCAGGTGATCTGCCTGCTTTGGCCCCCTAAAGTGCTGGGATTGCAGGTGTGAGCCACTGTGTCTGGCCTATTTATTTATTTTTTGAGTCAGAATCTCACTCTGTCGCCCAGGTTGGAGTGCAGTGGTGTAATTTCGACTCACTGTAACCTTCGCATCCTGGGTTCAAGCAATTCTCCTGCCTCAGCCTCCCAAGTAGCTGAGATTTCAGGTGGCTGCCACCACGCCTGGCTAATTTTTGAATTTTTTTAATAGACATGAAGTTTTACCACATTGGCCAGGGTGGTCTTGAATTCCTGACCTCAAGTGATCCTCCTGCTTTGGCCTCCCAAAGTGCTGGGATTTCAGGCATGAGCCACTGTGCCCCACCTGTAGTTTCCTTTTCAATATTTCAGTCTACTGATATAGTATTAAGTTTTTGTGAATTAATTTAAGCTTTAATTTTAGGGGTGATCAGCCAATATGCTGTTAAGAATACTGAAGTGGTTGCCTGAAGTCAGGGAGAGCTACACTGCAAAAGTAGCTACCACAAGATTTTCTGCTGTTATTTTGATACAAAACCAATGATTTGCACATTAGCATACTGAATGTCAAAAATTTGATTTTATTGGTTTGTTATTTAGCATGATGAATGTTAGAAATAAGAGCTCTCAATGGTAAAATGCAGGGTATTCAATGTAGATAGATTGACTAAAATAATTCAGAGATTCTCTCCACCCTTCGATTAATAAACTAAAGAATCTATTGAGATTATAACGTATACCCTTGGAATGGCACCTGAGACTGGATTCCCTGTCTGTCTCGGGGAAAGCCTTTTCTGATTTCATGATGCCAAGTAGAGGGCACAAAAATCCTGCCTTTGGGATGTTGTTCTCCTTGAGTGAACCTTTCCTATAAGGTATAGTTAGAGGCCCTAAAAGGACAGAGAGCTAGAATGTCATCAAATATACAGTTCATGCTATGTACTAAATTGTGTCTCTCCCCAAATTTCAAATGTTGAGTCCCTAAACCTCAATGTGACTGTATTTGGAGATGAGGCCTTTATGGAAGGAATTAAGGGTAAATCAAGTCATAAGGGTAGGGCCCTGACGGAGGATCTGTATCCTTATAAGAAGAGGGAGAGAGACCAGAGCATGCACTTTCTCTCTCCCCTGCTCTCTCCCTCCCTCCACATGCACACATTGAGAAAAGGCCATGTGAGCTCACAGTGAGAAGATGGCCATCTACAAGCCAGGAAGGCAGCCCTCGCCAGAAGCTGACTGTGCTGGAGGTCCAGCCTCCAGAACTGTGAGGAAATAATTTTTGTTGTTTAAGCCACTCAGTTTTTGGTATTTTGTTGTGATAGCCTGAGTAGACTAAGAAGTATGAATTGTTTTGTGTCTGCTTATTTTTAAAATTTTATATTTGTTATTATTATTATTCTTTTTTTGAGATGGGGTCTCACTCTGCCACCCAGGCTGGAGTGCAGTGGCACAGTCTTGGCTGGCTGCAGCCTTAACATCCCAGGGGCAAGCGATCCTCCCAACTCAGCCCCCCGAGTTGCCGAGTCCACAAGTGTGTACCAATGTGCCTGGCTAATTTAATTTTTGTAGAGACAAGGTTGCACTATGTTGCCCAGCCTGATCTCTAACTCCCAGGCTCAAGGGATCCCCCTTTTTCGGCCTCCCAAAGTGCTGGGATTGTAGGTGTGAGTCACCACGCCTGGCCTGTGCCTGCTTATTAATGAATATTTGCTTAATGAATGCTTGCATACATGGCAGAATTTGGTCTGAGGCTTGTTTATATTAAAACCTGGTAGTGAGGTTGTAGAGGGTAGCTAACCCTTACCCACCTCAAACCTCTTCGGTATTGTTACCGACCTGAAAGTACCTGTTTTGGGAGCATGTGTCCAAATTGGTTTAGGTTAGCTTACAACATGGTTTGGAGTGGAGATGGTATATCTGGAAGAAAAATCATATCAGAAAATCTAGAAAGTCTAATTCTTACCAATAGCTCTAATAGTTTTAATGCTTCTAATCTACAGACCTATATTCTGAATCACCTGCTGTGTTAGTCTGGGTCATCCAAGCAGGAACATCTCATCCAAGATGAGAATAGACATGCAAGTAATTTTTTTGTTTTTTGAGATAGTACAGTGGCACGATCACGACTCACTGCAGCCTTGACCTGCTGGCCTCAAGCAATCTTTCCTCCTCAGCCTACCAAGTAGCTGGGACTACAGGGGCATACTACCATGCCAGCTAATTTTTTGTATTTTTTGTAGACAAGAGGTCTCACTGTGTTGCCCAGGCTGGCCTCAAACTGCTGAGCTCAAGAAATCCTCCCATGTCAGCTTCCCAGAGTGCTAGAATTACAGGCATGAGCCACCTCACCTGGCTGATATGATACGCAGGTAATTTATATGAGAAGAAATGCCTGTAAAGGTGGGGAGGGAGCCAGAAAGAGCCTGCAAGAGCTTTCAGAGCATCATACAGATCTGATTCCAAGTGAAAGAGAGAGGAAAGGAAGAGAGGTTGGGTGAAGAAGTGACTTAGGTTGAAGTACAGTTCTGAGCTTGGCAAGGCCATGGGGGAGGGCTTGAGCTAAAGCTACCCATCAGAGGAGTCTCCTGTCTTCCAGGAATAGGGCTGTCATACCATCCCTGCTGTGTGAAGTCTCTGGCTAAGAGCAGCCCACAGGCGGTATGGCTTCCATGTGAAAGCCATGACGAATTTCAGAGTGCAGCAATTGGGGATGGTAGTTATATTCCCAGCAGCTGGAGATCTAAGTGTAATTTTTAGACCAGCATGAGCAAGAAAATCATTTGTTTTTAAAGTTGCATTCTGTTCAATTTGGACATAGACCAGGTGGTATTTGAGGTCCACACTGTTCAGGATTCAAGAACAGAGCAGTTATATTTGGGCAAGGAGGTGCTGCTGACCCACTGCTCTTGCTGAGGTATCTGGGTGTTATTTGCTGTAAAGGAAACAAAAAGCCTTTATTGGTCTGGCTACCTATTTCAGCCTCGATGAAAGCTGGGGCCTGTATTTCACCATGCCAGCCCTCCCAAAAAAGAAGCACAATGGACTTGTTAAAAAATGGTGTTGGCCGGCTGGACACGGTGGCTCACGCCTGTGATCCCGGCACTTTGGGAGGCTGAGGTGGGAGAATCACCTGAACTCAGGAGACAGAGGTTGCATGAGCCGAGACAGCCCCACTGCACTGCAGCCTGTGTGACAGAATGAGAACCTATATTTAAAAAAAAAAAAAAGGTGTAGGCTAGTTTTTCTCAACCTATCCTGGGGAAAGAAAGGGCCCTTTGATGACGGTGATGGACTCTCTCCCTCTAACAGACACAAGCATCGGATCATGTATTATTCAGGGGCTTCATGGACTCCCAGAAGCTATTCATGAATCCTGAGGTAAGAAAAGAACTTTTATCTAAGGGTCTCAGTAGGTATTCGTTATTATATAACTCCCCTCTTCATCACAAAATCAACATACAGTCTCTTCTGATTTAGTATTTTAACATGAGGGTCTCGGTGTTTGTGTGTGAGAAAGTGGGGAGGAGAAAAGGCGTTAGATAATTCCTTTAGTATTGTTATTACATCAAATAAGGAGAGGAATAGAGTAGGAAGCCGAGCAAAAGAAAATGAAAAGATGAGGAGCAAAACTAGTACTCCACATGTGAATTTAAGCCCAACCATGCATTCCCAAGGGATCAAGTACTCTGAAGAGAGAGAGAGAGAGAAGGAGAGAAAGTGTGTGTGTGTGTGTGTGTGTGTGTTAAGGTTTATAACATTACCAAGTTTAAAAGTGTCCTGTACACAGCGCCTTTAAAAAACAAGATTGTAAAGCATTTTTATGCTTAAGAAAATTTTACTAAGAAAATATAAGAACACACATCTCATTACAACATATCACAAAAGAGAAAAAATAATTTACATAATTATAAACTTTTTAGACTGATTCTTGGAACCATTTGTAACAAGTCAATCTGGTATCATATGTTCTAAATAAGGCATTCCTCTTAAACTAGCATTCCCATAAGCAATTACTGCAAGACTACCCATTCCATTATCTTATCAACACAAAGACGTGAAAGGCTAAGCAATGACTTGCAATACATGGCTTCCTTGAAGTCAATAATTAGTGTCTGGGATGTTATCAAAGGTGGCTCACACCTGTAATCCCAGCACTTTTGGGAGACCGAGGTGGGAGGATCACGAGGTCAAGAGATTGAGACCAGCCTGGCCAACATGGTGAAACCCCATCTCTACTAAAAATGTACAAAACTTAGCTGGGCGTGGTGGTACGTGCCTGTGGTCCCAGCTACATGGGAGGCTGAGGCAGAAGAATCGCTTGAGCCCAGGAGGTGGAGGTTGCCGTGAGCCGAGATTGCGCCACTGCACTCCATCCTGGCGACAGAGCAAGACTCCGTCTCCAAAAAAAAAAAAAAAAAAAAATCAATTGCAAAAGTACAGTTTTAATTTCAGTTAAATTTAAAGGTCATTAGGTAAAGTATAATAAAACACTGGGAAGAAATTTTATATTGTCATATTTAGCTAAACTAGGTTTTTTTAGAAAGTTCTTATTTTATACACATTTTTATTTTACCACTTTCTAATTCTCACCTTTCAATGGAATATATGGATACAATACATAGATATCACTTAAAATATACCTTGTAATTGAAATACAAATTGACAGGTAGATTCATGAAGTGAATATTATAATATATAAGCACAATTGAAACTAGAAGGGATAGCAGTCATGGATTCTGTGAAAATTACTAAATCAAAAGATGTTAGTGAATAGACTTTTTGGTGTCATTTATTCAATTCAAAGCCAAAATCTTTAATGTTTGTATCCAGTACTTAAAATGAAGACTAAATGAATAAAAGGTTTATATTGTATTTGAATTATAAATGGGAACAAAGTAAACATCAGATAAACTGGTAAAATGTATTAAAAAGGGCGGAAGACTAATCTCATAAGAATAGGTAAGAATTCTCATCCGAAGTAACAATTCCTGAAGGTATTACATAAAATCGCCACACAGAAGATTTCTTCACTCTGAGAGGGGTCTGAGCTAAAAATCCAGGCTCTGCCACTCATCATAAGACCTATGACAAGTCATTTAATCTCTTTGTGCCTCTGTCCCCCTCTGTAAATCAGGAAACAGAAACAGGGTAGCAGTGAGGATTAAATATGTCAGATCCCTAGAACAATGTCTGGTTTAGAGTAGTATTATTTGTAACATTTAGTTTGTCATTAGCCCACTGTCTATATCAGATGTGTTGGTGATAATTCAATGGCTGTACAGGACTCAATGACTTGCTGGAATATACACTTAAAATTAGGAAAGGAAAAATAACTTTTCTAGAACATAAAAGAAAATCCTGAAAACTGATGACTATATAGCCACAAGTTTCCCCTAGTTAGAAAGTGTGCTGAATGGAGGAATAACTTTCCCAACTGCAAAGTTTTTATTTGGAAAAAACAAGATTCTATAGCCAAATGAAAAGTTTGTTGACAAAATGCTGTTTACCAAAAGATACTAAGCATTCAACTCACTTGACTTAATGTGTCTATTTTATGCAACTGAACATATTTCCATATTTACTTTTCTCTTTGAGAGGCACAATTTTCTTTATTCAAGAAAGGAAAGTAATGTTTTAAAATCTAATCACTAGTCAACAGTCATGTTTTAATTAGGCCTACCTGAATTTACTGAAATTTGAAATAAAACATTAAGTTTTTTCTCTGCTTACATTAAGAAAAAATCTTAGGCCGGGCGCGGTGGCTCACGCCTGTAATCCCAGCACTTTGGGAGGCCGAGGCGGGTGGATCACGAGGTCAAGAGATCGAGACCATCCTGGTCAACATTGTGAAACCCCGTCTCTACTAAAAATACAAAAAATCAGCTGGGCATGGTGGCGCATGCCTGTAGTCCCGGCTACTTGGGAGGCTGAGGCAGGAGAATTGCCTGAACCCAGGAGGCGGAGGTTGCGGTGAGCCGAGATCGCGCCATTGCACTCCAGCCTGGGTAACAAGAGCGAAACTCCGTCTCAAAAAAAAAAAAAAACAAAAAAAAAAACTTATCCTTATTTCAGATGAGAAAGTTTTCTGTGGTCAAACTGCTGTGAATATTTTAAATATGAAGTATGTTACTTCAGCTCACCTGTAGAGTTTCATTTAATAATTAGATGCACAAAGTGCAAATCATGAACCAGTTGAGAGCTATATGAATACATGGCTGCACCTGAACACGTGAGGTCTTGTCTTGGAAACACGATGTTGGTGCCATTTAGTTCGTTAGGACTTCCCTTTAAATGGCAGCCCAGTAAAGAGCTATGGCTTTATATTAATGTTCTTCAGTATTACATAGGCTCACCAGAGCTGACTCCATTTTGGTGAATTCAACAGAGCCCTGAAGCTTTGTAAGAGTGTGAAGAAGTTAAAAAAAAAAAAAAAAAAAAAAAAAAAAAAAAAAAAAAAAAAAAAAAAGACAACATAACATGTCAAAGAAGAGAGGAGAAAAGAGTATTATAACCTCTGTCATAAAACTAGCAGAAGCAAACAAACCAAAAAAAAGTATGAAAAAGTTATCCTTGAAGGATACTGAATGGGCTTGAGAAAAAATCTACCAGAGCATTTGGTGAAGTATTTTTCCCAAGGCAAGACTTTCTTCACTCCCCACCCACCTTTTTGGGTTTTCTGTTCTCTGACAGCCAGTAAATAATGCTCCATACTCCTTAATAAGGATGTTTTGGTCTTAATATATTTGCAACTCATTTGCAAAAATGTAAAATCCTATTTCTCCAAAGGTTGATGATTTACAGAAAAAGGACAAAGGATAAGGTAAGTCATAAGAAAACTAACAGAGGAGAAATAAATGTCCATTTGATAGCTAATCTTGCAAATAAAAATTGGTTGCTAGCTTTACAAAGTATACTACAAATCTACAATTTAGAATTCAAGAGTATTCTAGTTTTTGTTTTCAGAAAAATACGTTCAAAAATTCTGTATTTTTTGTTCTTATACACAGCCTGTAAAAACGTAATAAAACTAGATGAAAACTATTTTGTGTAAGAACATAATTTCAGTTGATCTTTTTCATGTAAATTGAAGTATAGGATACATAAACACTAAAGAACTGCCCACTGCATGCAGTACCCTGGGGCAATGCTTCTCAGCATGTTGTTCTCAGTACCAGCAGCAAAGGCATCATCTGGGAGCTTGTCAGAAACGGCATTGTTGGCTGGATGTGGTGGCTCATGCCTGTAGTGGCTCATGCCTGTAATCCCTGCATTTTGGGAGACCGAGGCAAGTGGATCACTTGAGGTCAGGAGTTCGAGACTAGCCCAGGCAACATGGCGAAACCCCATCTCTTCTAAAAATACAAAAATTAGCCAGGTGTGGTGACTTAATACCTGTAGTCCCAGCTACTCAGGAGGCTGAAGTGGGAGGATCACTTGAGCCTAGGAGGCACAGGTTGCAGTGAGCTGAGATCATGCCACTGCACTCCAGCCTGGGTGAGAGAGGGAGAGAGACCCTGTCTTAAAAAAAAAAAAAAAAAAAAAAGTCTCAGGCTCCACCCCAGGCCCGCTCCATCAGCATCAGAATCCAGTTAGTTCGCCAAAAGATTCTGCTGCCTGCTCTACGGCAGTGATTGTCAGGGCAGAATCAGTGTGTTAGGGGACCTTGTGAAAAGACACCAGCCAGGGCTCTGCCCCTGGGGGCCTGGAGGGAAGAGGCACTTGCATTTTAAAGCTTCACAGTGATCTGAGGCACCTTCTTGGTTAAGAATTCATCCTTTAAAAGACAAGAAAACCAAACACGGCATGTTATCACTCATAGGCAGGTGTTGAACAATTAGAAGACGTGGACCCAGGGAGGGGAGCATCACACATGGTGGTCAGTTGCGGTGGGGAGGGGTGGGGGGGTGAGGGGGAGGGATAATGAGGGGAGGAATACCAGATAGAGGAGATAGGGGATGAAGGCAGCAAACCACCTTGCCATGTATGTACCTATGCAATAATCCTGCATGATTTGCATATGTACCCCAGAACCTAAAGTACAATAAAAATTAAAATACATATATTTTAACTAAAATCTTGGACTAAAACTTCTCATTATTGCCAATAAACCTTACCCTTGCTAGTAATCCAATTTGTTCCACACAACTGGTGGTGGTGGGAGATTAGAAACACATGTATTCTCACCTTTTCCTATGACTCACTGACACAATAATCATCAGAATTTCTTCTCAATTCAAAATAAGATTATTGCTGTTCTTCAAAATAACTACCTTCTTGCTATGTAAAGTCTCACCGAAGGTAACATTTTTTTTCCAGCTTGACGCCATTCTGGTCTCCCCCTATTTCCTCAATGCTAATAGTCCTTCCTGTATTCTTAGCTTAAATATTAAGCAATTTTACTTTAATTTACATCCAATAATTGATACTTGTTAAAATACTGATTGGTAAGTAACAATGAAAACAGGGAGCTTTTAAAAAAAAATAGAATTGTTTCATTTAAGCAGGCTATATGCCATTTAGCCTATTTTTTCCTTAAAATGCTTAATAATTTCCATGAAGACTGTACCAGACGTGCTTAATAAGCAAAATTCTTAGTAAAATTACTTTAATTCAGCACATGTTCCTGTCTTCAATAAGCACCAAGCAAGAAACAGGTTATACTTATTGTACTTCTTATGTTGAACTAAAATCATGATTTCACACAGAGTATTTTTAGGGGTGATTTTGTTTTGATAAAGGGAACATGAAAAACAGAAGCCTCTCAGCCAGGTGCAAAGGTGCACACCTTTAGCCCAAGCTGTTCAGGAGGCTGAGGTGGGAGGAGAGCTTGAACCAGGAGTTCCAGGCTGCAGGGCTCTGACTGTGCCTGTGAATAACCACTGCCCTCTAGCAAGGGCAACATAGCAAAACCCGGTATCTAAAACAAACCGAAACTCATAAACCTTTCATCTTTAATTAGAAGAAAGAAATTGTAACCATATGTTATGAAAAAGACTTCTGACTACACATCTGTTCAATGAATTAGCCAACTGTATTTTCCCATACTCCAAATGGCAATGCCCTTGCAACCATTTTGAAAGTATTAAATTACATTCAAAATTATTATGAATTGGGCCAGGTGTGGTGGCTCACACCTGTAATCCCAGCACTTTGGGAGCCCAAGGTCGGTGGATCATCTAAGGTCAGGAGTTTGCGACCAGCCTGACCAACATGGTGAAATCTTGTCTCTACTAAAAATACAAAAATTAGCTGGGTGTGGTGGTGGTGCCTGTAATCCCAACTACTTGGAAGGCTAAGGTAGGAGAATGGCTTGAACCCAGGAGGCAGAGGTTGCAGTGAGCTGAGACTGTGCCATTGCACTCCAGCCTGGGCGACAAGGCGAGACTGTCACCAAAAAAAAAAAAAAAAAAAAAAAAAAAAAATTATTATGAATCAATTTCTATAGGCAGAAGATGAAAAAACTGGTCTTTTTCCTACAAAGCAATATAAAATACTGTGCATACTCATATTATCGATGACTATCTGTTGTTACTATCCTACAATGAGCATTTAAAAGTTTTCTTCCCTCAAAGCAACTATGGTAGGCAGATACATTTTCCTTTAGAATTCTCCAATATGCAAGCCACATAAGAAAATTGTTCTCATTAGCCATTATTATTTTACTGGGATTGAAAAGGGCATTTCCTGGATGAATACCACCAACCTTATTAATCCCCACTTAGCTCTAAATTAATTTTGGTGGTTTAAAAAAATTAAATCTGCCTTCAATGGTGAAAGAGTTGTCACTACTAATGATATTCAAAGAAATAGTATCATAGTAACATTTGTAACATTGCAAAATTATCTCAAGTAATAAAGAACATCAGTGCTGGAATAAGGGCACAGTTTCTCCAGTTAAATATGACTCATTTTGATGTGAAGCATGACTTAGATTTTAAAAGTCACGTGATGTCTCCCATATGTGTTAGGTATCCTATACTCCCTCCTAGAATCATCTAGAAGTAATGAAAATACGTGTTTTTCATAATAAGCAAATCTAAATTTCTAGTTGAGCAGTAAGACAGCATAACTGAAGCAATTAAATTGAAGATATTTATTAAATAAAAAGGTTACACTATGATTTTTATACACTGTTGAAACAATGACTTTTATTTATTTAAAAGCCAGCAGTAGTACCCATTACTCTCATAATGTTATAGTTAAGCCTTGATTTAGTTCCAGAAAATAAATAGGGTAAAATTTTAATATATCCCTAGCTTTGTCTGCTATAAGGGAATTTCAGAGTATGAAGGTAAGATGAAGCAGATATAGAACATTTTTAGATACTGACAATTTTTCCTTGGAATTTAGTTTCTTCTCAAAATTCTGTCCTTCTATCCATAAACTTCTATTTTAGTAGCTCTAAAAGAACTAGGTGAGAGAAGATTATTACCCATAATAGTAAATAGCAAATACTTTGGCAACTCTGAATTAGAGTATAAATAAAGACATTCACAAACACACTTTTTACATCTCCTGGATGTGGCATGGGCTGTATGTTAGAATTAAAGCATCACGATTATCTGATTGTAAGATGCTGCTGGGCAGTGCAATCCATCAACACGTCTACTCCAACAGATGTGAAGATGCATGGAAAAAATACATCAACCAAAGTGGTCAGGGAGAATAAAACACAGAAAACATCATAAAACTGAGGACATTATTTCTTCTTGTCTGAAAAAAGGGGTTCTCTGGAGCACAGAAAGTATTTATCAGGGGAGTGCTTCTATTCTGTTATCACAGGGGGGCTTGATGCAGATTCTGGCCATTCATACACATCTGGCAACAGGGAATCATATTCACTCCGCCATATTCTTTCTTTAACATATTTGGCCTTGTCTTCAGGTTCTGGATATCGGAAAGCCATTTTATTAGCATACAGGTATTCTGTAACCTGAAAAATAAATAAGGTTATTGCGTAGGCTCTGAGTATTAACCTGTTAGAGAGACAACATACTATTATAACACAGGAAAATAAGTTTAGAAGAATGATATTTTTCTTTTTTCAAAACAAAATATAACATTACTTTGATTCATTTCAAAACATTTGGAAACTATGGAAAGTTTAAGAGATAAAATCAAACACTTTTAAGTTCTACTATGTGTCACTCCAGTAAATACATATAGGTAGCCTGCCAAGAGAGAGAGACCACGATGAAAACCTAACCCAAGCTCTGCCTCTTCTACTCACCCCTTTCTTCTTTGCTTCTAGAAAGAAAAGCTTATGCCACTGCAGAAGCAGCACACTCTCTACTCCTGCCTCTGGGGAAGTGCAGAGACACAAACCTGGGCCCGTGCACCTATTCTAATCCCAGGCAGAGGTCTCCTTCTATGACCTTATGTACTACACCTCTCATTTGGACATACCAATTATCTCTTTTTTTTTCCTTAGAGACAGGGTCTTGCTCTGTCACTCAGACTGGAGCACACTGGTATGAACATAGCTCACTGCAGCCTTGTCCTCCTGGGCTTAAGCAATCCTCCCACCCCAGTCTCTTGAGTAGCTGGGACTACAGGCACATATCACTGTGCCTGGCTTATTTTTTTTTTTTTTTTTTGGTAGAAGTGAGATCTTGCTTTGTTGTCTAGGACTGGTGTCAAACTTACAGCCTCAAGCCATCCTCCTGCCTTGGCTTTTGAAAGTGCTGTGATTACAGGGGTGAGCCACTGTGCCTGGCCCAGTAATCTCTTAACTGACCAATATCTTCCAAAATCTGCCCCACCTGAAATATCATTCTATAAATTCTAAAATTGAACTCTATCATCCTAGTTCTGGGCTCTATAAAATCTTCAATTGTTTTACAATAGAAGGTAATCACACTCTGTAGCCCGGCATTTGTAAATTGGTACAGCTGACTTTAATATAACTTTCAAATTTTCTTTTATGCCATTTCCCTACCTGTTTGTTAGACTCCAGGCTCAATTATTATTCTGTAAACATACCAATTCCCAATCTTTGCTTAGATTATAGGCACCAAAATAATGCAATAATAAAATTAATAGTTAAGGCTGGGCACTCAAGGCTGGGCATGGTGGCTCACCCCTATAATCCCAGTATTTTGGGAGGCCGAGGTGGGCAGATCTCCTGAGCTCAAGAGTTCGAGACCAGTCTGGGCAACACTGCAAAACTCTGTCCCTACCAAAAATGCAAAAAAAAATTATCTGGACATGGTGGCACATGCCTATGGTCCCAGCTACTCGGGAGGCTGAGGTGGGAGGATTGCTTTAGACTGGGAGGCAGAGGTTGCAGGGAGCTGAGGTCACACTGCTGCACTCCAACCTGGGTGACAGCGTAAAACCCTGTCTCCAAAAAAAAAAAAAAAAAAATAGTCAAAACGATAAAATTTTATTATTTTATTATCATATTATTTTATTATCATATATGATAAAATTTTATATAGAAGTTGAAATTGTGGTTGATAAATTCCACAGTCAATCCTGATGTTTAAGAAAAATCTTAGTAAGCTAGAAATAGAAGCCTACTTATTTTAAAAAGTAGAAAATCCTTATTTCAATGAAAAGCTAGCATCATATTTAATATTACCATACAAAGATGTTAGTCAGGTGTGGTGGCATGTGCTCTAGCTACTCAGGAGGTTGCGGTAGAAGGATCACTTGAGCCTAGGAGTTTGAAATCAGCTTGGCAATACAGACTGTCTATAAATTGAAAAAAAAAAAAAAATACAAGAATGCCCTTACCAATCTAATTGCTTAAAACTATTCTGCAGTTTCAGCTAATTTATAGTTAGAGAAAAAGGACTATGCATATTAAAAAAGAAAAAATTACTTGCAGACAATTAAAAACAATTCCAAATGAAATGAAAAACTATTAAGATTGTTCAAAAAACTGGTTATCAAGTAAATTCATAAAAATGATTATGTTTTCAAATTAGAATTATTATTCCTACCTTTTCCTATATATTAGAAATGATCAATAAGAAAATACTTGGAAAGAAAAAAATGTCTATTATATTAGAATAACATAAATTTTTAAATATTTTGGAAAAAAAAGTAAAAATGCCATATTCCAATGAAGAAAACAAAATTATATTGAAAGATTTTTTTGAAAAGGCCTTAATAAGTAAAGAGAGACACTGACTGGAGAATACTCAATACTGAGAGACCCAATTTCACCAATCTAATTTATAAATGTAATAATTTCATACCAAAGTTGCAGAGTTTTTTAAATTAAAAAAACGGATACAAAAATTTATGCGAAAGAAAAAAATTGAGGACAAGAAAATACTGAAAAAGCATAATGATGGGAAAGATAAAGAACCAAATGTTACCATATTATACACATTATAAATATTAAAACACGTGAGACTGGCCGGGCGCGGTGGCTCAAGCCTACAATCCCAGCACTTTGGGAGGCCGAGGTGGGTGGATCACAAGGTCAAGAGATCGAGACCATCCTGGTCAACATGGTGAAACCCCGTCTCTACTAAAAATACAAAAAATTAGCTGGGCATGGTGGTGCATGCCTGTAATCCCAGCTACTCAGGAGGCTGAGGCAGGAGAATTGCCTGAACCCAGGAGGCGGAGGTTGCGGTGAGCCGAGATCGCGCCATTGCACTCCAGCCTGGGTAACATGAGTGAAACTCCGA
>NW_022437049.1:3733805-3880153 GCF_009761245.1 Sapajus apella | reverse complement strand
TGAGAATGCGCCACTGCACTCCAGCCTGGATGACAGAGCGAGATGCTGTCTCAAAAAAAAAAAAAAATTAAAACAGTGTCAGATACTAAACAAAAATGGTCAGGAATAGAAATTCCAGGAACAGATTCAACTCCCAATTAACTGGAAACAACAGATGCATTAATCAATAAATAATGCTGGGGTGACTGGTTAACTACTCAGGAAAAAAATGTTTCCATTTCTCTTATCATACATTAAAATAAATCCCAGAGAGACTAAAAAGTTTTATTTTAGAAAATGCAAGTAAATATTTATGATTTGGATAGAAGGCATTAATATTCACAACAGGTGAGGACAAAATCCAAAAAATAAACAAATAATCCCATAAAAAACTTTAAAAAAACATGTCAAACAATTCTATAAAGTTAAAACAAGTGACAAATGTGAAAACATCTGCACCACAGCAAATAGGAGGATCACTACACTTAATATATAAAAAGCCCTCAGAAATCAATACCAGAAAGTAGAAAGGCAAGTATCTAATACAAGAAAGAGCAAAAGTCATGGAAAAGTAATTCATCGAAGAAGTAGGTGGATCACGAGGTTGGTGGATCACGAGGTTGGTGGATCACGAGGTCAGTAGATCGAGACCATCCTGGCCAACATGGTGAAACCCTGTCTCTACTAAAAATACAAAAATTAGCTGGCATGGTGGTTTGTGCCTGTAATCCCAGCTACTCGGGAGGCTGAAGCAGGAGAATCGCTTGAACCAGGGAGTTGAAGTTGCAGTGAGCAGAGATTGTGCCACTGCAACCTGGTGACCCAGTGAGACTCCGTCTCAAAAAAATACAATTGTTGAATAAATAAAAAAATTCTTCAATCTCACTAATAAATGCCTTAAATAAAAATGAGAAACAAAACAATTTTTACCTATTAAATATGCAAGATTAAAAAAAAATTCTAACTATTGGCAAAAGTGTGGAAAAAGATACACTCATATCTAATTGCTGCAATGTAAATCAGTACTTACTTTCTGAAGAGATTATTTGACAATAAGCATCAGAAGCCTTAAACACCTTAAAAACCTTAGTTCTTAAGCTTAGAATTTATGGCAAAGAAAAACCATCACAAATACACACATAGATTTATCTGTAAGGATGGCTGTTCACTACACTGTTATTACTTTTTTTTATTTTTATTTTTTTGAGACGGAGCTTTGCTCTTGTTGCCCAGGCTGAAGTACAGTAGTGCTATCTCAGTTCACTGCAACCTCTGCCTCCCAGGTTCAAGCATTATCCTGCCTCAGCCTCCCAAGTAGCTGGGATTATAGGCATGAGCCACTGTGCCCAGCTTCTGCAGCCTTCTAAATATTTAAGATTTATCTATAATAAATTTGTATTTATTGTGTAAGAAAATGTCATTAAAATTAATATGAAAAAGTTTAAGTTATTACTTACTTTAATAGCAATGTTAATAGAAACTTCCTGAATATTAGAAAGCGGTGGGTAAAGTCTCCCTTGGGCTAGCTCTTCATCCGTCAACTGGCTTGTTAGTGCCTGAAGAGAAAAACAGCATTTTGCCTTTTTTTTTTTTTTTTTTTTTTAATAACAGAATAAGGACCCTGTAAAATGGAAAAAGCACTAGGGAAACAGAAAGTAATACAGGTAATATAATTTCCCTTATTTCTTGAAGGAATACACTTAAACCACTGCAGAAATTATAACCATTCACCACTAAACAATAAATAACCAGATTTAAAGACTTACTGATACATTCTACTTTACATTATACATGTAGAGCTTGGCTTAATTGCAATGGCTACTTTGAAAACAGACATTAATTGTATTAATGTGAGTTATTCGGAAATACCTCAAAGTCTGGAGCTCCCATAGGCTCGCACTCCAAATAATACCAGTACTTGTTCATTAAAAACATGCAAGGAATTATTTATGCTGTCACAATATATCCAGATATATATAACATAAATACAGTCTAAAAGTGTTATTAAGAGGGTTCAGTTTACAAACATATGAAAAGTCATGATTAAAAACATAATTTTATGCATAAATAGGCAATTCATAAAAGTAATTTATGAGTAACTTCATTAATAAGGCAGATTTAACCCATTCTCTCCCTGCTTTTAATTTTCAGATCTGTTCATCTTTATAATTTTAATTTTCAGATCTGTTCATCCTTTATAAAATAAACAACATTTAAAATATTTACCTTTGCAGCTTCTAGGAAAACACTGTCACTAATATGCCGGGTGTTACAGAGAATAACAGCTAAAGCCACACCTAGAATACATTTTAAAGTTTACTTAGTAAGATCACTTTTCAAATTATGAAAGAAGTCAATTCCTGTGTTCAGGCAAATAGATGATAACCCATCCACATCCCAAATAGCTCCCCAAAAAACAGAAAACAGCCAAGAAAAACAGAAATCTGAGTTAAAATCAAACAATCTTTAGTTAGTGATTCTTATTTGCTAAATAATTTTTGAAATATCAAATGGCTTTTCTCAGTTGTTTTTGCATTTATGAAAATTACAAATACATACAATTAACACTTGTTTTAATACCCACTTCCCAGCCCACCTCTAACCCTCTATTTCTTGCTTTACAGAGGCAATGACTTTCAATTTTTTTTTGCTGATTAATGTTTCTGTCACTCTTAAATAACTTATGTGTCTTGTGATTTTTTTTTCTCTTTTTTTGCCCTTTCTTATGGTGCTGAACTTGTGATCTCTGAGTTTTGGAGATCACTGACTCCTTCCTGTGAAAATTAAGTATTTAGTGCTCTTTTATATTTTCAGCTTTCTCTCTTCCCAGTATAGTTAGAGCATAATTTTGGTTATATCACTATTCAATGTTTATATTATTATGACTTCATAAATGCTATTCGCAGTTGAGCCATGCATTAACACTCTATCATGATTACTTTTCCTTTTCTGCATAACTTTGTCTTTCCTGAAGTTAATAATTGTCCTTTTTTACTTTACTTTGATTTTTTAGTAATTAACGTTGTTATTTCACCCTGGAATCTCACTCAATTGTCTAAATCCTTCTTCTATTTCAGCTACTTTAAATATTCTCTAATTTCTTTCTTTTTTGAGATGAGTCTCGCCCTGTTGCCCAGGCTCGAGTGCAATGGTGCAATCTCAGCTCACTGCAACCTCTGCCAGGTTTGAGCGATTCTCCTGCCTCAGCCTCCCAAGTAGCTGGGGTTTCACCATGTGGGCCAGGCTGGTCTCGATCTCCTGACCTCATGATCTGCCCACCTCGGCCTCCCAAATGTGCTGGGATTACATGCATCAGTGAGCCACTGCACCCGACCTATTTTCTCTAATTTCATGCTCTAGAATAAATCTCTGCTAAAGCTCCATTCCGGTCTGGATGTCCCCCATTCCAGCTACGGAGCTGTCATCTTAGAAAACCACTTTATCATCATGGGCCTCTTTGCTTCTAAGTTGACTCCATTTTCTAAATCCAACTTTTCCTGACTTTTTTGTTACTCCTTCTTTTGGTAGGGTACATTCTCCCATGGCTTTCTGAAGAACAGTGCAGGAGAGATACATATTTTTTGAAATCTTGCATTTCTGAAAATGTGTTTGTTTACTTCTTTCTACTTGATAGTTTGTCAAGGTTTAGAATTCTGGCTTGGAAATATTTTTCCTTCAGAACTGTGGGGTATTATTCCAATACCATCTAGCTTCTACTGCTGGTAAGAAGCATCAATTTGAGTTCAGATCCTTTTGAGGTGATTGTTTTTGTTTAATCTCCAGATGCATGTAGGAACCCTTTTTATTTATTTATTTATTTTTGCGACAGGGTCTCACTCTGTCACCCAGAGTGGAGTACAGTAGCATAATCATAGCTCACTGCAGCCTCAACCTCCATGGGCTCAAGTGATCCTCCTACCTCAGCTTGCTGAGTAGCTGGGATTACAGGCATGAACCATTACACCTGGCTAATCTTTTTAATTTTTTGTAGAGACAGGGTTTTACTATGCTTCTTAGGCTGGTTTCAAACTTCTGGACTCACAGAATCCTTTTGCCTCAGCCTCCCAAAGTGCTGGGATTACAGGCATGAGCCATCAAGCCCAGCCAGATCCTTATTTTTATACCTAATGGTCTGCAATTTCATAACACTGTGCCTTGATGTGCATTATTTTAACTCATCATGTTTAGCATTCAGTCAGTAGGCGCTTCCTATCTGAAAACTTAAGTCTTTCAGTTTTGGGAAATGTTTGTGAAGTCTTAAGGATTCATTTCCCTCCATTTTTCTGTTCTTGCTCCCTGAAATCTGTATTTTCTGATATCATACCTCTTGGATTGGCCACTTTTCTGCTTTATTTTCCTTATTCTGTCCTTTGCTCTATTTTGAGGTAACTCAATCATCTTTTTCTTCTATCTTTCTGCTACAAAACTTCACTTTTAGGAGCTTGTTTTGTTTTCTAATTTTTAAAAAAATAAAATTCTGTCTTGTTTATACGATATAATATTTTGTCCCCCTGAGGATATTGATAATTCTTAAAACTTTCCTTTTCTTCCCATTATCCTTGTTTTTCCTCCAAGATGTCTTTTCCTTTTTGTCTGCTTTGGTCTCTTTTATGAAACTCTTTCATAGAGAGACTTTCCTCAGATGACTAGTAATCTTTCAGCATTTCTCATTTAAAGGTTAAGAACTAAAGAAAATGATTAGAAGCTATGAGGGTGGGGTTTACTGCCTCTGAGCATACAGGCTTTTAAACTTCCTATTTTGTAGCACCTCTGTCCTCAACTATGGTGTCTCCCAGCCTAGAAACAATGTTTACTCTATTCAAAGACTATCCCAGCCAGCTTTCAGAAAGGTTAGTCGTCAGATTACCCAGGCCTGAGAAGGTCACACAGTTAATAGCATTTTTAAGTAGAGAATTTGGTCCATCTACATTTAATGTAGTTATTTTTTTTTTTAAGTAGCTGGGGCAGATTTCACCCCACTTAGTCCCATCACTCTCATCTCATCTTGCCTTGTTTATTCTATGTTCCTTTTCCTCTTCTTTCTTGCTTTGCAAATTTTTGTTGTCTCATTTCATCCCATTACCTTACCATAAACAGGAAGTCTTTGTAGTATTCTAATGGTTATCCTAAAATTTATATCATGCATCTTTAACTACCAGAATTCTACATTAATTTTTTTTTTTTTTTTTTGAGACAGGATGTCGCTCTATCACCCAGGCTAGAGTGCGGTGGCACGACCAAAGCTTGCTGTAACCTCAAACTCCTGGGCTCAAGCAATCCTCCAGCCTCAGTGTCCTGAGTAGCTGAGACTACAGGCATATGTCACCACACCTGGCTAATTAAAAAAAAATTTTTTTTTTGGTAGAGACATAGTCTCCCTATGTTGCCAGGGCTAGTCTCTCAAACTCTTGGCTTCAAGTGATCCTCCTGCCTTGATATCCTAAAGTGCTGTGAATTACGGGTATGAGCCAACATCTCCAGCTCCACATTAATTTTTAATTTACCTTCCTACCAATCAATGTAAGTCCCTCATAACAGTTTAACTCTATTTAACTGAGCTATTATTGTTGTGCATTTTAATTCTCTCTGTATTTTTCAAAATGCCTATCATTTTTGTTTCACTCTATATAAACAACATTAATTTTGTCGTACCTACCCCCTTATAACTTCTTTGCTCTTCATTCCTTCCTACATCTCAGAGTTTCTATGCAGGATTATTTTCTTTTTCCCTAAGTAACAAAATTTCCTTTCCTTTAATATAAAAATGATCTGCCAGGTGGTGAATCCTCGGTTTTTTGTTTTTCTGAAAATGTCTTCATTTTGCCTAATTCTTGAAGAATATTTTCA
Organism: Sapajus apella; assembly: GCF_009761245.1. NCBI lineage: Eukaryota > Metazoa > Chordata > Mammalia > Primates > Cebidae > Sapajus > Sapajus apella. The sequence goes on along the minus strand of NW_022437049.1, from coordinate 3,874,327 downwards.
TTGTGTCATGAATTCTAGGTTGGCAAGTATTTCCCATAAGCAACTTTAATAGGTCATTCCACTTCCTCAGTATCTTATTGTCACTGAGGAATCTGCTGTCGGTCTAACGGTCACTTCTTTGAAGGAAATCTTTGTGTTCTGGCTGCTTTCATATTCTTCGCTTTGTGGTGACTATAAAGCCTCACAATAACGATTCTGGATGTAGATTTCTTTTTATGCATCACACATGGGTTTCTATGAGCTTTTTGAATATTGATTGTCAATCATCAGTTCTAAAAAAAAAAACCTCAGCCATCAGGCCTGCAAATGTTGCCTCTGCTTCATTCTCATTTCTTCTAGGACTTCAATTAAAGATATATCAATGAAATGTCTCTTACCTACTTTTCCAGGTTTTTTTTTTTTTTTTTTTTTTTTTTTTTTGGGTCTCTCTGTGCTGCATTCCGAATTGTTTCTTCTGAGATATTTTCCAGTTGATTAATTCTCTATGGTCTAATCTGCCATAAGCCTCATTCACTCAGTTTTTTGTTTTTTGGGTTTTTTTTGAGACAGGGTCTTGCTCTGTTACCCAGGCTGGAGTACAGTGGCTCAATCATGACTCGCTCTAGCCTTGACCTCCCAAGCTCAAGTGATGCTCCTATCTCAGCCTCCTGGGTAGGTAGGACTACAGGCATATGCCACCATGCCTAATATATATATATTTAATTTTGTAAAGATGGGGATCTCACTATGTTTCCAGGGCTGGTCTCAAAATCCTGGGCTCAAGCGATTCTTCTGCCTTGACCTCCCAAAGTGCTAAAATTACAGGCATGAACCATCACACCCGGCCCACTCAGTTCTTATAGATTACTACATTTTTCAATTCTAGAATTTAGTGGTACTTGTCTAAATTTTCAAGATTGGCTTTTATCTCTATAAACATAAGCATATTTGTTTCATGGTGTTTGTGTTATATCTAGGGTTTTAGTATGTTCTTCGTGGTTTTGCTGGTTTTGGCTGTTGTCATGTCTCTTTATGTGCCTCATTTTCTTTTTTTTTTTTTTTTTTTATTTAGGTTGTACTTGAAGATTTATTTATAAAAATAATTTGAGAACTAGGATAGTGAGGACTAGGATAGTGTTATCTTATTTCAGAGAAATTTTTGTTTGCTTCTGTTGGGCACTTGTAGGCACTGGCAGTCCTGAGAGAGGCTTGAGGTTTTCTAAATCACTCATTGCTGCTGCAAACTATAACCCCATTCCAAGGTACAGCACTTTAGGGTTTCAGTCCAGAGTGGGAGGTGTTGCCAGACTGGGACACGGTGCTGATCTTGTCCACCTTCCATGACAAGCACAGCTGTACCTCTTAGCCACTTTCTTTCTGGTCTGTGCCTTCACTGTAAAACTGGCTTCAAAAGCTGGCTCACCTCTCTGTGCATTAGTTCCCTCCCTAACCTTGGTCCAGAATTCCCCAATATTTTATTAGAGTCAATATCTTATCCTTTTACCCCTTTTAAGGTTTTTGAAAAAATTTCACCCTGTTAAGAGTTGCTTGCCTAGGTCATTCAAACATTATCAGAGCTTTTTAAAAGTTGCTTTATAAACAGACTTTCAGCCAATACTCCTGTTTTTAGGCTCATTTCTACCTCAAATGCCAGGTCATTTTATTTTATTTTCTTTGAGACAGGCTCACTTTGTTGCCCAGGCTGGAGTGCAGTGGTATGATGATGGCTCACTGCAGCCTGGACCTCCTGGGCTCAAGCAATCCTTCCACCTCAGCCTCCTGGCTAGCTGGGACTACAGGCATGCACCACCACACCTGGCTAATATTTTTCATTTGTGGAAGAGACAAAGAAGTCTTACTATGTTGCCCAGGCTGGTCTCAAGCTCCTAGCCTGAGGCAATCCTCCTGCCTTGGCCTCCCAAAATGCTGGAATTACACAGGCATGAGCCACCATGCCTGGTCAGGTTATTTTTAATTCTATATTTATGTATTCATAACTGTTACTAAAGTTAGGACTTCGAAGTGTTACATAAAAATAATCAACTGCTAAATTCCTTAAATATGACATAAAAAATGGTTTTGCTGAACTCAGAACAACCATTCAACCCAGTAATCCTATTATTGGGTATATACTCAAAGGAATATAAATTGTTCTACCATAAAGACACATGCATGTGTATGTTCACTGCAGCACTATTCACAACAGCAAAGATATGGAATTAACCTAAACTCATCAATGGTAGACTGGATAAAGAAAATGTGGTACACATATACCATGTGTATGAATAAAATACAATACTATGCAGCAATAAAAATGAATGAGATCATGTCCTTTGCGGTAACATGGATGGAGCTGGTGGCTATTATCCTAAGCGAACTACCACAGGAACAGAAAACCAAATACCACATGTTCTTACTTGTAAGTGGAGCTAAGTGATAAGAACTCATGGACACAAAGAAGGGAACAACAGACACTGGGGGCTATTTAAGCATGGAGGGTGAGAGGAGGATAAGTATAAAAAAAGTTGCCATGCTTATTACCCCGGTGACAAAATATACATGAAATCCCCTGCGACACACAATTTATCTATATAACAAACCTTCATATGTACCCCTGAAACTAAAAAAAGGTTCAAAAAAATAGCTTTGTTAAAATCAGCAGAAAAGTATTTCCTTCCCTGTTCTCATGCCTTTTAGGCCACAGAAATATGACTGAATAGAAAACATTGATTTTTGAACACTATCACGTTCTAGAAAGAGATTACAGATGATGGAACAGTTTCTATTATAGAAGTTAAGTCTCAAGAGACATACAGGAAAACATGACGGGGGAAAAAAGAGAAAAAAATTAATAATAGAAAAGCACCAAGATATTCACAGACTAAATACCCTCTTTACTTTGACAACAGTTATACACGCTCGCCTGATGCCAGCCTATGTAAACTGTAAGTCTACTTGTCATATCTTAATTAGAGCCTGCTGTCAGCTAGTCAGGGAAAGGACTATCAGAAGAAAAAAGACACAAGTGCAAAAGAAAATCATATCAAATCACTCAACACACTCTTTGCTTAAAAGAAAGAGACATCTGAGGATCACCAGAAATTTATGGAAAATACAGCACAAAGGAAGAAATATTGAAAGGAATCCTGATAATTCTCCAGAAAAACCTGAAAGAGGCCGAGCATGGTGGCTCATGCCTGTAATACCAGCACATTGGGAGGCCGAGGCGGGCGGATCACAAGGTCAGGAGTTCAAGACCAGCCTGACCAACATGGTGAAACCCCATCTCTACTAAAAATACAAAAATTAGCTGGGCGTGGTGGCAGGCGCCTGTAACCACAGCTACTCAGGAGGCTGGGGCAGGAGAATTCTTGAACCCGGGAGGCGCAGGTTGCAGTGAGCAAAGATTGTGCCATTGTATGCCAGCCTGGGTGACAAGAACAAGACTACATCTCAAAAAACAAAACAAAACACAAAATCTGAAAGAATACTGCAACCATTTTTATTTTAAAAAGTAGCTATTTAGAAGAGCAATTCTAGAATTAAAGAAAGGTATTAGAATAAAATATAAGTTGTTGAACTGAGTTAATGATAAATGATATTAAGTAATTATTGTTAACTTCCTTCAGTGTGATACCAGGATTGTGGTTGTATTTAAAAAGTAAGAACACCTGGCCAGGTGTGATGGCTCATGCCTGTAATACCAGCACATTGGGAGGCCGAGGCGGGCGGATCACAAGGTCAGGAGTTCAAGACCAGCCTGGTCAACATGGTGAAACCCCATTTCTACTAAAAATACAAAAATTAGCCTGGCGTGGTGGTGTACACCTGTAGCCCAGCTACTCAGGAGGCTGAGTCAGGGGAACTGCTTGAACCTGGGAAGTGGAGGTTGCAGTGAGCTGAAATTGTGTCACTGCATTCCAGCCTGGATGACAGAGCAAGACTCCGTCTAAAAAAAAAAAAAAAAAAGGAACACCAAATTGTCTAGAGAAATATACTGAAGTAGTTATGAATGAAATTACACGATATCTCTGACTTGCTTTAAAAAAACTCATTGAAGGTAGGGTGGGTGGGAAGTAGTATAGACTAAATAAGACTGGCTACATGTTGATAACTACTGAAAGGTGGGAGACTGGAACATAAGACTTCAATTATTGCCTCTACCCTACATGTTGGAAATTTCCAGTAATAAAAAGAAAAAAAAAAAAAAAAAAAAGACTTGAAACATCTAAAACATTCCAGTGACCTTTTAGAAATCTAAAGAGAAAATTTTAAAGATTCTGAGAGAGGAAAAAAATAGTATGTGTAAAGGAATGAGAATCTCACTGGCCACTAAAAGGAAATGAAAGAATGTCTTCAAAGGTCTGAGGAAAATGACTGACTCCACAGATCTCTGCCTAGCCAAACTATTAAGTGAGAGGACAAAATAAAAGCATATTTTATATATCTAAAGACATAGCTAATATAGACATATTTTCAGATGGGTAAAATCAAGTTTTATCCATAGTTTAGAAAAAAACTTAGTCAAAGATGTATTCTAGAAACATGAGACAGAGCTAAGAATAGAACAGTAGCACACATGGGTAGTAAAGAGAACAACATGGGATACAATAAATAGTTTTCTGCCAAGTAAGAAGAAATGAAGAAAGCTGGCGAGAAATTACAGGAGGATTCATTACACTTGATACTTGAGTGTCAAAAATTTAGTGATATAGAACTGAATATTCTACTTATTAAATCACACTCCTGTTGAGATGGTGAACAGTATTTATATAATCATGATTTTGAATATTCAGAATTAGCCTGTAGACAAAGCACAACAGACAACAGAACGAAATGCAAATGTCCAAAAACCCTGTACAAAGGAGAAATATTAACAACCCAAACTGAGAGACGGAATAAGAAGAGAGAAGAAGCAAAACATCAGATGTTTTTCATATTTCATTGTGGCAAGCTAATGAAAACTTTTAACTTGCTAAGAAAAGCTCTTTAAGTATATTATATAAAGATTACAGGTAACTACTTAGGAAACCTAATTAAAAGTAGTAAGACAAATTAAGCAGTAGAGAGAGGAAGCAAGGTATTAGAAGGTATGTGTGCACTATTACTTATATTTCATAGTGTGACATTCATACATACAGATGAGTTGCAAGAATCAATAAAAGGAGATAAATTTATCAGTCATGATGAAAACCACCAGAAAAACTCCCAGCACATTACTGACAGTGGTTCTGAGAAGTATGATAGGGAGGTACACAAAGGGGAGACAGAGAGGGTTACATAATTTTGTGCCATTCTGTTCCTTTGCATTTTTACAAACCATGCAATACATTATTTCTATAATAAAAACAAATTTAATTAGCAATATGAATAAATTTTCAGAGAAAATGAAGCATGTTGAATTTGATGAATTCCTTGAGTTTTCTTGTACATTTATAACAAAATTCTGTAAATACTGTTGCTCATTTCAATCTTTCATTCTAAAGCATTCCATTAAGTATTTTTACATAATTAACTATTGCTCTATATCATAAATAATGGTGATTTACCTGGAAAAATGTATACATTGTTTCCTTGACCTGGTGTAAAGACTCGTCCATCTGTGAGTTTCACTGGCCCAAATGGACTGCCACTGGCAAACAAACACCTGCCCTGTTAATAAAGTGAAATAACTTCAATTTTGTTATTTTCTGTGGATGAGAAAACTGAGATGAATTCATACAAAATCAAGTCCTGGAGTAAAGCAGACCAATATATTACTTAGAAACAAGGCATAATAAACTATACAACAATCTTTTCATTATAATCCTTTTGTTAAGATGAGGTTTGTTTTATGCGTAGTATACATTCAATAAATAATAAAGTTAAAAATCATTTATTGCTAAAAACTTAAAAAACAGACACTTATTTTTGAGAAATTTAAGGCCAGGCACAGTGGCTCGCGTCAGCAGTCCTAGCAACTTGGGAGGCGAAGGTGGGCAGATCACTGGAGGCCAGGAGTTTGAGACCACCCTGACCAACATGGTGAAATCTCATCTCTGCTAAAAATACAAAAAATTAGCTGGGTGTGTTGGCCCATGCATGTAATCTCACCTACTCAGGAGCCTGAGGCAGGAGAATCACTTGAACCCGGGAGGCAGAGGTCGCAGTGAGCCAGTATCACGTCACTGCTCTCCAGCCTGGGCAACAGATCGAGACTCCGTCTCAAAAAAAAAAAAAAAAAAAAAAAAAAGAAATTTAAAATGTAGATGGCCAATAAATATGATCCCAAATTATAAAGACCAATATAAACACCTGTGAATGAAGGGGAGGTACCAAAACATGGCTGCCATTTACTATACATCTACTGAAACTAATTACCAAGTGCTTTATATGTGTTAACTCAGTTAATTTTGCCCTCATGAAAACTTGATCATCATCTCCATTTCACTAATTAAAAAAAAGAATCAGAAAACTAAGGCTTTAATATTTTCAAATACTTCGTGAAAAGTCACACGTCAGCCGGGCGAGGTGGCTCACGCCTGTAATCCTAGCACTTTGGGAGGCTGAGGTGGGTGGATCACCTGAGGTCAGAAGTTCAAGACCAGCCTGGCCATCATGGTGAAACCCCATCTTTATTAAAAAATAATAATAATAATAAAATAATAATAATAATAAAAAGAAAAGTCACTTTTGTCAAAACTGTAGCAGTTAAATCTTAATCTAGATTTTTTGTAACCCAACAGCCACGGTTTTTCAGTGATGCTGTAATACCCAGCAGTAGGCAGTTTGTAACACAGACATGTGGTATGACCGCAGTATCACTCCAGGAAAAAAAAATGGCCTGATGCCTTGTTAAAGAAGAATATTTTTTCCAAATTTGTCCTATCTATCCAATTTTGATACAATGCTCTATAATGGCATATAAAAGTGTTACTGGTATATTCAGGATTTCTAAGAGAATTAATTGCTCATGTAACTGAAAAGTACCAGAAAGTTATTATTTATAAAACAAAATCCTTTATATATCACTTTCCCCCACATATTTCCCCCTATCTACCACTCTCCCTCAAATGATAAAAAAGAAGAAAGCAACAGTACTCAGGATAACTTATCTTGGAATATTCAAGGAACAACTAAAATAAGTCATGTTTAAACAGCCGCTTAGGTTAGATTAAAAGATAATTTACAGAAAACGGAACTATCTCCACACAGTAGGATGGACAAACTGCCATGATACCTGAACATTCGACAAAGTTATTGTAAATGTTCAGACACTGCTTTGTCTTCTTTTCCGCAAATCGAATAGTGTATATCATACCAAGGGTGATTATAGTATTGTAGACCCTTGGCTTTAGTGGATTTAGCATTCAAGAATTTGACTCCAGGAAGTCTGAAGGTCAACAATGCAGAGTAGGCATTACTTTTATAAGATATAATTTCCATTTCAAAATAATACAAAGGTTTAAGAGTAAAAGCAAGTTAACTATGGTAATAGGGAACAGCTGATTATCTTAGACCTGCAATTCCATATTATATCATTTTCTACCTATTCTACGGATAGCTATTACAATTCTCTATTTGTTCTAAACGTTACTTATGACTAAAAATTTTGTTTATTTGATGATTAAGGTTATTTCATGGTTCATGTCATACATGTTATCACAAGTACATTATTTTTCTGGCACCATTAATTTTAATAGTCTTATAAGGTAGATCATACAATATAGCACTTTATGGAAAAATGTTCTCATGATATCAGTGAGTTTGGAAACTTAGAAAGATCTTGGGAATTTCTTCAATACTGACAAAATTCTACAGCAGTTCACATTCTCCAGGTCATCACCCCTGCTTCCCCTGCCCATTTTACTCAATAATTAATCCATGGCTTAAACATGGCTAAGTTTTAATGATAATAGTATATTCTTATTCTGAAGTCCAAGTTGGCCCATGTAAGCAGCCGGCAATTCAACTCTGAAGATTTTTTTAAAGTATTTTTCTCACTGAGCAGCAAAGGGTGTTGGAGTAGCATCTCCATGGTGAAACAAAAGGGGACTAAAAATTTACCAGGTGATGACTACTCAAAATTCTATGCCATTATTTTATGTAACACTAAGAATTTATGTAAAAGTAAACTATGACACAATACTCTTTTTTTTTTTTTTTTTTTTTTTAAAGACAGGGTCTCACTCTGTTGCCCAGGCTGGAGTACAGTAGCACGATCACAGCTCACTGCAGCCCCCACCTCCCGGGCTCAAGCAATCCTCCTATCTCAGCCTCCAAAGTAGCTGAGACCACAGGTGTGCACCATCATGCCCGGCTAATTTGTAAATTTTTTATACAGACAGGGTTTCACTATGTTACCCTGGCTGGTCTCAAACTCATGGGCTCACGCAATCCTTGATCTTAAGAATGATGAAATACAGTATATCAAACTAGTATCCTTGGGGAAATTTTATTTATTCCAATAATGTATATTTATTACAATTAATATTTACTCAATAAAATTCTTAAACGAGCAGTTTTCTGGTGACATACTACTGCTTAAAATATTTAAATTTTTTATATTTCAGAAATGCCAACAATCCATGATGCGTCAAATATATTTACCAAATATATTTAATAGTCATTGTAGAAGACTAAGATTCAATTTGGAGAGAAATAACCATTACTTTTAAGTAGTAAAGCCTGGTGAAGAGGACAGGCAATCAAGCTAAAAGTAATAAAATAAAAATATAAAATGTTATACTAAAGAGATTTTTAAATATCTATAGGCTGATATTGTGATGGATTTGGAAGAAGAGATTTCAATAATTATTGTATCAACTGGAAACCAACAGTCATGAGAATTTATAATTTATTTTGACTAACAGAGTAGCCATACGGAAGCAAAAGGAATTTTGAGAGAACATATGTGTCAAATTTTTTTTTTTGAGACTGTCTCACTCCGTCACCTAGGCTAGAATGCAGTGGCACGATCTTATCTCACATAGCCTCTGCTTCCCAGGTTCAAGCTATTCTCTTGCCTCAGCCTCCTGAGTAGCTGGGACTACAGGCATATGCCACCACGCCTGGCTAATTTTTTTGTATTTTTAGTAGAGACAGGGTTTCACCATGTTGGCCAGGCTGATCTTGAACTCCTGGCCTCAAGTGATCTGTCCGCCTGAGCCTCCCAAAGTGCTGGGATTACATGCGTGAACCACTGTGGCTGGTCTACATAGTGTTTAACAATGGGGGGAAAAAAGAATGCTAAATATATCAAGAGTATGAAAATTAAGTTCAGGAAGTTCTGAGAGTTCTGCTTTGGCAGTGATTTTCTGGGTTGTTTCATACCAAATTTTCCCCTGGTTACAATTTTGAAAACCAGATAAAACATATTTTAAATAATTTTTTTTAAGGAAGTAGAGAGCTAACAAGATAGTGAGAGTCTGGTATTGGGGAAGAAAGGTTTCCAAGATCCAAAAGAAGAGGGAAGCAAGATATATGAGCCTAGCATTTGAAGCTCTTCCCCTCAAGATGACTGCTGCTTTCCAAATTAAAAGCTGTGGCTGAGACCCTGAACAGCAAAGCTATTAAAAGTCAGAGAGGAACTTTTAACAGCTGAGAGAGAGGAAATGGAAATTCAGGGACCATTAAGGATGAGAGGTGCTGATAAATACTTCAAGACTTTTGATTCATACCCAAAGGGGTGGATATCAGCAGAAAGGGCAAACTGGAAATACCCCAGGCCTCATGTGGACCACACCCTGACTGGATTATGGCGACCTACTCAAAAAAGTAAAGTCCCTTTTCCAAAGATGACTTTATCCACAGCCTTAAATTATTGCTATAAATTTTGTTTTGTTTTGTTTTTGAGCCCACAACTTTTTTTTTTTTTTTTGCTCGTCACCCAGGCTGGAGCTGGAGTGCAGTGGCGTGATCTAGGCTCACGGCAACCTCCGCCTCTCAGGTTCAGGAGATTCTCTGGCCTCAGCCTCCCAAGTAGCTGGGATTACAGGTGTGCGCCACCATGCCCAGCTAATTTTTTTGTATTTTTAGTAGAGACGGGGTTTCACCATGTTGGCTAGGATGGTCTCGATCTCTCGACCTCGTGATCCACCCACCTCAGCCTCCCAAAGTGCTAGGATTACAGGTATGAGCCACTGCACCCGGCCTATTGCTGTAATTCTTTATATCCATCACTCAGTTAAAAAAAACAAAAATAGCCGGGCGCGGTGGCTCAAGCCTGTAATCCCAGCACTTGGGGAGGCCGAGGCAGGTGGATCACAAGGTCAAGAGATCGAGACCATCCTGGTCAACATGGTGAAACCCCCTCTATACTAAAAATACAAAAAATCAGCTGGGCATGGTGGTGCATGCCTGTAATCCCAGCTACTCAGGAGGCTGAGGCAGGAGAATTGCCTGAACCCAGGAGGCGGAGGTTGCGGTGAGCCGAGATCGCGCCATTGCACTCCAGCCTGGGTAACAAGAGCGAAACTCCGTCTCAAAAAAAAAACAAAAAACAAACAAAAAAATAAATAAAGTACAAATTAGGCTTACAAAAAAACCTGATTACCAAGACAGAACAAAAGATAGATAATAAAAATGAACTCATAGAGACTGAGACATTTATTACCATCAGAAAATTTTAATTGTAATTCATATATTTATGAAATTAGGTGGGGTACAGTGGCTCATGTCTGTAATCCCAGCATTTAGGAGGCTGAGGTAGGCGGATCACTTGAGGTCAGCAGTTTGAGACCAGCCTGGCCGACAAAGCAAGACCTTGTCTCTACAAAAATAAAAATTAAAAAATTAGCTGGGTGTGGTGGTGTCTGCCTGTAGTCTCAGCTACTCAGGAGACTGAGGCAAGAGGATTACTTGAGTCAGGAGTTGCAGTCTGCAATGAGCTATGATTGTGCCACTACACTCCAGCCTAGGTGACCAAGGGAGACCCAATCTCAAAATAAAATAAAACAAAATGACAAGATATAATTATTGTTAAAATTATGATGTATAATGGTAGTGTGGTTATATTTTTAAAAGAATACTTAGCTTTTGAGAGATATACTATAATATTTATTTTTCTATTACAAAAACTTTTTTTTGAAGAAGTGAAGATCAAAAATCTATCATAGATTTATTACTTATTCTCAAGGATGTAATCTAGCAATTACAGCTACTAGACATCATAATAAACAAGCCTTTAAAAATCACTTCCTAGAGCCACTTTGATCACTTATGAGACAGTAGGGAAAAAAAACAATGTCGAGTGATATATAGGCAGATATTTATAATTGGGCTATACTCCTGTGGTAGTGTCACAGATCTAAAAGCACTGAATCTTAAACAGCTTCGATATAAATAAAAATTTGTTCTCCACAGCTGTCAGATAACTCAAAAAGATAGCTCTAGAAAAGACAAACACTGATGGTAAAGACACATTTGAAAACAGTAAAAAGAAATGTTTCATGAAATGTGAGTACAAGAAAGCAGTATTTAGAAATTGTTTCTATAGTACATGATTTTAAGTCTGTTACTAAATTAATAAATTATTACACAAAGCAAACAAATTCTACAAATGAAAAATATTCAATAACTAAAATTAAGAACAACACATTAGCACAGCTGAACAGAGAATCTGCAAACTGGAAGATAGGGCCAAAGAAAATCATCAGATCTAAACAGAGAGCAAGAAGGATAGTATATACAGAAAATAGTGTAAAAGATATTATGATGAAATGTGGTGAAAAAGTCTGACCATATAGAGTCCCATAAGACAGGAGAGAGAGAATGTGGCCAAAGTAGAGATACTGGCTGATTATTTTTTCAAAATACAAAAGTCAAAAACCAAAAACAGACATCAAGCCACAGATTCAGGAGCAGTATAATAGCCATGTGAAATAAATACAAAGAAAACCATGTATAGGTCTGCCACAGTCAAACTGCTAAAAACCTAAGACAATGATATATCATCAAAAAGAAAACAAAAGTCAGAAAACAATAAAATGATACCTTTAAAATGCTTCAGTATTTACCAACTTTTACTTCTATGTAGAGTGAAAATATCCTTCAATATGAAGGCAAAATAAATTATCAAGAGAATTCATTAGACCTACACTTAGAAATTATTCTGGTAGAAGGAAAATGATCCTATGTAGTAGCACAGACATGCAGGAAGGAATAGTGATAAATAAATTAAAATATAGATAAATTTGAAAATTTTTTGTGAAATATAATAATAATGTATTTTGGGTTTAAAATACATAGAAAATTAAAATTCACAACAATAGTGCAAATATTGTGAGGGCATTACAACAGAGTTATAAAGTAATTGTTTACCATAATTGATATAAACAATAATTTATATCAGACTTTGATGACCCACAGAAGCATACTGTAATCTCTAGGGAAACCACTAGAACAACTGTGTAAGAATGTATAACTAATAAGCTAGTGAAAGGAAAATAATACACATATTAATTCATGTGACTATTATTAATACCTCTGTAAGTGTATATGCTTCTTCAGCCGTGCACTCTGCCTGTGCTGTAGGATTACTTAATGCAAATATTACAGGCCTTTCATTGATAGAGGCCATGGCTCTGATTACATCAGAAGTGAAAAGACGGCCAGCACCTGCAACTCCTGTAACAAGGGAGAAAAGCAGCCACTTCATTATAGGTATAAAAGCAACGCTTATCAAGAGCATTTCTACAATAGGGCTACAATAACAAAAACACAGTAATAGCTCATTATAAAGATAGCACTATTTCAGCAATGCAAAATCTATGAGAACACAATCTCAAATCTGAAAAGAAAAAACAGTAAGATGCTGAAAGTTCTCACTTAAATATTTATTGTTTACTACACACACAATGAATTATGGGAAATTTTATTATTTTAACTTTTTGTTTTTTGAGAGTCTCGCTCTGTTGCAGTGGCACAATCTTAGCTCACTGCAACCTCCCCGCTCCTGGGTTCAAGTGATTCTCGTGCCTCACCTTCCCAGGTAGCTGGGGTTAAAGGTGTGTGCTACCACACCTGGCTAATTTTTGCATTTTTAGTAGAGACGGGCTTTCGCCATGCTGGCTAGGCTACTCTCAAACTCCTGACCTCAGGTGATCTGACAGCCTTGGCCTCCCAAAGTGCAAGAATTATAGGCATGAGCCACCACACCCAGCCAGTTTTTAAAAAGAGTATAAGACTATCTTCATCATTCTAATTAGGAAGATAAAGCTTGCTACCACATGGATGAACACTGACATTATGCTAAATAAAATAAGCCAGTCACAAAGAGAAAAATACCATGTCATTCCACTTAGGTAGTTAAATTCATAGAGACAAAAAGTAGAATGGTGATTGTTAGGGGTGGAGAGGGTGGGGAAAATGGGGAGTTATTGTTTATTTTTTATTTATTTTTTGAGACGGAGTATCACTGTCGCTGAAGCTGGAATGCAGTGGTGTGATCTTCGCTCACTGCAACCTCTGCCTCCTAGGGTCAAGTAATTCTCCTGCCTCAGCCTTCCGAGTAACTGGGACTATAGGTGCATGCCACCACATCTGGTTAATTTTTGTATTTTTAGTAGAGACAGGGTTTCACCATGTTGGCCAGGTTGCTCTCGAACTCCTGACCTCAAATGATCTGCTGCCCATCTCAGCCTCCTAAAGTGTTGGGATTAGGTGTGCCCAGTTGGGAGTTATTAGTGGTTACAGAGTTTCAGTTTTGCAAGATGAAAAGAGTTGTGAAGACTGGTTGCACAATGTGAATGTACTTAATGCTACTGAAGTACACACTTAAAAATGCTTAACACGGCAAATTTTATGTTATATATGCATTTTTACCACAATTAAAAAAATTTTCAAAACCCTTGTGTGTCAAATGCTAAACTGTTAAACTCTGTGGAACTCATTATAAAAATAGAAATTTGGAAGGGATAAAAGGTCACCTTCACTAAAGCAATCCACTTTCCTGATACAGTTCAGTTTAACAAGCTTTTATTAAACTCCTACAATGTTCCAGACACTGTATTAAACCATTAGGATATAAAAATGAACATAATGCAGGCAGCTTATGGTTGAGAGAAAAACAACGAATAAAAAGATAATCAGAAAACCTGTAATAGGGCTGGGTGCAGTAGCTCACACCTGTAATCCCAGCACTTTGGGAGGCTGAGGCAGGTGGATCACCTGAGGTCAGGAGTTTCAGACCAGCCTGGTCAACATGGTGAAACCCCATTTCTACTAAAATTACAAAAATTATTTGAGCATGGTGGCAGGCACCTGTAATCCCAGCTATTTGGGAGGCTAAAGCAGGAGAATCACTTGAACCTGGGAGGTGGAGGTTGCAGTGAGTTAATATCGTGCCACTGCACTCCAGCCTAAGCAATAGAAACTCTGTCTCAAAAAAAAAAAAACAAAAAAAAACACAGCTAAATAGAAAATTAAATAGCTCCTCTTTTAAACACTTTTATATTTTCTGCTGAGAACATAATGCCATAATGGCATGGTCTGATGTCAGTTATGCAATGCCTGAATTAAACACTGAAGTTTTCAGCTTTGTTGCCCACAAAAATTTTGAGTCGGCATAGAATTCTCCTGGTAAAACCTGCAAATGGCTTTGGTCTTTTTCATGTTTTGAGTCCAACAGTCATAACAACTCTAAAAGCAAAGTATGATTGACTGCATAGTGTTTAGGACTTAAAAGTATAAGCGACATCTGGTAACTGAATTTCATGCATGGTAACCAAAAAGTTATCACAGAAAACACAGTATATGCTGAAATTTAGGTAAAACTGTCAATTCATTTTTAGTCATCATACATGGTAATTATGACTGGCAACATACAGTTAAGGAGTAAAATTATTTATCAGAATAACTTTACCTACCGATTATAGTTGAAGGCTTCAGTATATTAACTGCATCTTCAAAAGTCTCAGGTATGCTGTCTGGGCCTGGGTGAGTAAATGGCTCCTGATAAGTATCTATTTTTGCTTTCCGTCCCTAAATTTTGAGATAAAATACAGTATTTTTTTAGTCAATGCATATTAAGGATGAAATAAAAAGACATCATTATGAGTTACACATTGTTTCTACAATAGAAATGTATTCTCATTTTCATTTACTTTCTTCTTCAACCCATATGTTCCAATTCTGTCTTCATCATGTCCATATACACAAAATATGAAACAAAAATCAAATCTCCCATTATTCCCAGAAACTTTGTAGTCTCTCTCAAAAATGCATTTACTCTATGAGGTCTTCCTAAGTCCAATATGGCACAAAAGCCTACAATCCTTTATCTGGGCTAGATGAGTTTGGAATTAAGAATTTTTCATATTTAATTTAATTTGATTGATTGATTTTGAGATGGGGTATCACTCTGTCACCCAGACTTGAGTGCAGTGGCAGCCTCTACCTCCCCAGGCTCAGATGATCCTCCGACATCAGCCTCCAGAATAGCTGGAACTATAGTCATATAACCACCAAGCCTGGCTAATTTTTTTTTGTAGAAATAGGGTTTTGCCATGTTTCCCAGGCTGGTCTCAAATTCCTAGGCTCAATCAATCTGTTCACCTTGGCTTCCCAAAGTGCTCGGATTATAGGCAGGAGCCACCACTCCCGGCCGAGAATTTTTCATGTTTTAGAATACAATATGGCACTGGGCGCAGTGGCTCACACCTGTAATCCCAGCACTTTGGGAGGCCGAGGTGGGTGGATGACAAGGTCAAGAGTTTGAGGCCAGTCTGGCCAACATAGTGAAACCCTGTCTCTACTAAAAATACAAAAAATTAGCTTGGCGTGGTGGCATGTGCCTGTAATCCCAGCAACTCGGGAGGCTGAGGCAGGAGAATTACTTGAACCCAAGAAGCAGAGGGTACAGTGAGCGAGATCACACCACTGCACTCCAGCTCGGGCAACAGTGCAAGACTTCGTCCTAAAAAAAAGAAAAGAAAAAGAAATGCAATATGGTATATATCAAATATTACATATTCTCCCTCCCAACAGATATACTCCACAACTGAACAAACTTATGAATAGTCACACCAAGTACAAAAGATTAAGACTACAAAGAGCTTCTTACTAGTTTGAGTCAGGTTTTGCTACTAGATAAGTTCAGGGCAATCAGATTTGTCACCAAAATAAATTTCGGAAAAAATTTTGGAATTTCAAAGCCTTTAGAATTTCAGAATTGCAGACAGACACCATGGACTTATACTATCAAGAATTTAGAAACAAGAGGAACCGGGAATTCTGATTAAAGATGGCTGAATGAAGAAACGTGCTTTCCTTTCCAAATCCCAGGTCAAAAACCATAAAAGTTAAATTCTTAGTAGTGCCACAAAGCCAGAAGAGGTACAACTGACAAACTAGAGCAATGAAGAATTTCTCAAAGATTTAAGGCAGACAAAAGCATACTGAATGCAAAAACCAACTGAGAAGATTATATTCTTATTTCGGTAAAAAAGACGACTTCTGAAAAAGTGATTTCCACCAGACCGCCAAGATAACTCCAGATAAGAATCTGCAGGGGCTAGAAAAGCAGCACACTACCATCAGTCAGGTAACAAAACCAGACTGAGCAAACAGTGACATAAGAAGTCACTGCTTTCAAAGTCTCAAAATTAAGGGCAGTGTTTAGGGTCATCAGGAGACACTGGAAGCCTAACGCCCATAGGTCAAGCTACCTGCACACTGGAAAAGAAATACATAATCTGATGATGAATATGGAGACAGACAGGTTCTCACTTTGTGCTAAGTAGACACATTGCAGCTACCAATACAGTTAGACCTGACCTACCAATATGCTAAAGAATTACAACATATTTGATGAACACCAACATCACAAAAAGAAGTACCAAACTAACTATGTACTAGTCAAAACATACATACCCCAATAGCCTTCTAAATATGTGATGTTTTATCCTTGTGTCTTACATACTAGTAAATATGGTAGTTACAGCCTCTTAGCGAGGCAGCACAGTTTAATGATTCAGAGCACAGGCTTCAGTCAGGACACTTGGTTTTGAATCCTATCTCTGTCACTAATAAGCTGATGACTTTAGAAAACTCCCTTGACCTCCTCATTTGTAAAACTTCACAGGATTTTTGAGATGATTAAAGGAGACAATACATGTAAAGTCTTATAACAATGTCTGGTATATAACTACTATTATATTTTAAATTACGTGTAGTTTAAGCACTCAAGATTTTTCATTCACATACTTTTTATTTTTTGTACTAATAGAATACTGGTTCTAATTAAGAAGAAAAGATTTTAGATGTAGCGCAAAGTACATTTAGATAGCTTGCTCCACAGACATAAATGCTAAGCAACAGCTATACCATTATATTTTAATGTGTACATACAAAAATACAACAGCATTGTGTACTAGATTGGTTTAACTATGAAACAGTTTACTTATATTTCAATGTGTTACACAGTAGAAGATATATGACATTCTTAAACTAGTAAAAATGGGTAATCAGTGCTAACAAAGGTAGTCAGGCCCACAGGTACTAGGTTAATCTGGGGGATAAGCTCTTTATTATCCATAAATTGGTTTCAGGAGCACTTGCTTTTTTCCTGGGGAAAGAGTCCATAGCTGTTGATTAGATTGCTTCAGAGGATTACAATCTCCAAACAGTCAAGAATTTCTGCTCATGGCCAGTCATGGTGGCTCACGCCTGTAATCCCAACACTTTGGGAGACCAAGGCAGCCTCCTGGATCACCTGAGGTCAGGAGTTCGAGACTAGCCTGACCCATATGGTGAAATCCCAGCTCTACTAAAAATACAAAAATTAGCTGGGCATGATGACATGCCCAGATACTTGGGAGGCTGAGACAGGAAAATTGCTTCAACCCAGGAGGTGGAGGTTACAGTAAGCTGAGATCATACCACTGCACTCTAGCCTGGGCAACAGAGTGAGACTCTGTCTCCAAAAAAAAAGAATAACTTCTGTTCAATGGCTATTATTAAAAAGTCCGCCAGGTGTGTAATGTAATCACACCTGCAATTCCAGCATTTTGGGAGGCCAAGGCAGGCAGATCACAAGGTCAGGCAATCGAGATCATCCTGGTAAATGTGATAAGACCCCGTCTCTAATAAAAATACAAAAATTAGCTGGGCGTGGTGGCATGTGCCTGTAATCCCAGCTACTTGGGAGGCCGAGGCAGGAAAATCATTTGAACCAGGGAGTTAGGGGTTGCAGTGAGCTGAGATGGTGCCACTGCACTCCAGCCTGGTGACAGAATGAGACTCCATCTCAAAAAAAAAAAAAAAGAAAAGAGAATGCTTATACACTGTTGCAGGCAATGCAAATCAGTTGAGATCCTGTGGAAATCAGTTTGGAGATTTCTCAAAGACCTAAAAATAGAACTATCATTTAACCCAGCAATCCCATTACTGGGTATATACCCAAAGGAAAATACATCATTCTACCAAAAAGACACCTGCACTCATATGTTTATCACAGCATTATTCACAATCGTCAAGACATGGAGTCAACTCAAGTGCCCATCAAGTTGGATTGGATAAAAAAAAATGTAGTACTGGCGAAACCCCATCTCCACTAAAAGTACAAAAATTAGCCAGGCGTGGTGGCAGACGCCTGTAATCCCAGCTACTCAGGAAGCTGAGGCAGGTGAATAGCCTGAACCTGGGAGGCGGAGGTTGCAGTGAGCCGAGATCGTGCCACTGCAGCCCAGCCTGGGTGACAAGAGGGAGACTCCATCTTTAAAAAAGAAAAAGAAAATGTAGTACATAGACACCATGGAATACTACACAGTCATAAAAGAGACTGAAATAATGTTCTTTGTAGCAACATGGATGCAGCTGGAGGCATTATCCTAGGTGAATTAATGCAGAAACAGAAAACCAAATACTGAATGTTCTCACTTCTAAGTGAGAGCCAAATGTTGGGCATACATGAACATAAAGATGGGAACAAGAGATACTGGAGACTCCTAAAGAGGGGAGGAAAGGAGGAGTATAGAGATGTAAAACTACTTATTGGGTACTATGTTCACTACTTGAGCGAAAGGATCATCAGAAGTCCAAACCTCAGCATCACACAATATACCTATGTAACAAACCTGCACATGTACCCCTTAGATCTAAAATTTTTAAAAAGGCTAGTTGTGGTGGCTCACGCCTGTAATCCCAGCACTCTGGGAGGCTGAGGCGGGCAGATAACCTTAAGTCAGGAGTTCAAGACCAGCCTGGCCATCATGGAAAAACCCTGTCTCTACTAAAAATACAAAAATCAGCCAGATGTGGTAGCAGGTGCCTGAGCTTCAGGAGGCTCAGGCAGAACTGCTTGAACCTAGAAGGCAGAGGTTGCAATGAGGTGAGATTGCACCACTGCACTCCAGCCTAGGTGACAGAGAGAGAGAGAGGCTTCAACACAAAAAATAAACAAATAAATAAATTAATAAAATTTAAAAAAAGAATTATTGCTCATGTATCAAAAGTACTGCTAATACTGTAATTTAATCAGGAAGTTCTGCTGAAAAGAGAGTGGAAGGTCCCGATTGGTATAATTTGAATACTCCAATGAGAAACAAGATTTTAAGGAATAACATTTTAAAAATTCAACTAAAAATATAACGCACTCTTTTGCTTCTCCAAATTTTAAATACTTTACCTTAACTAATAAACCATACTTGTCAAACATCCAGATTTTCTTTTGTGCCTCTTCTTCTGACAGGCCATTTTCTACCATAGACATAACTATAAGATTTGCAATTCCAAGAGCAGCCTGTCCAACAAAACATAAATTTTAATATATACTATAGTATGATGAAATGCTTAAGTTACTTTATATATGAAGATTATATGCTGTAAGAAATATGTGGTTTATTTTCCCTTACAAATCAAACAAAAATTCTTCATGATACTCTCTCTAAACATATTTTAAATTACCTATTTTATAGTAACAGTCTTGATTTCATGTCCTCTACCTCAACAAAATTACAAGCTCATTACGATCTTTTATATAAACATCAACATTCTGCCCATTTTCCAAATTTAGAAAAGAGGGTGGACTTTAAGTTTTAAAAAGACTACAAAACTTACCTCTCCTGCTCCAAGGAATAAGATTTTATGTTCGGAGATTGGTTTACTAATAACTTTTTGTGCTGCAAGAAGGCCTGCAAGAGCTACTGCAGCTGTCCCTGTAAGAAAAACAAAGATTTTTACAAATAAAAAATGGGCACATTAAAAATGTTTAAAAAGTAAGAATCAAAACCCTAAAGTTTTTTTTTTTTTTTTTTTTTGCTTTACCTTGAATATCATCATTGAAAGTACAATATTTTTCTCGGTATTTTCTCAAGAACCTGAATGCATTATGATTTCCAAAGTCTTCAAACTGAATGAGTGTGTTCCGGCCGTATCTAAAAACAGCAAAACCCATAATAGTTGTGTTGAAAATAACACTATTAAACAACTTTCCATCTAATATTCCCTATGGTAGCATTCAAAAATAATGTATGTTAGTTCAATTAAAGCCATCTGAAAATTTTGAGAGCCAGTGAAAAACTAGATTCAAAATGTAGAAATTATTCAATTAAAAATGTATGAGGTTTTTAAAAAGAACATGTCACAATAATGGACCCATGGGATATGAATCTGTGTAAACTATTTTCAAGTATCTAGGAGGACACTTTCTTTGACTCTGATCCTCAAAAAATATATATTTGATATGAAATTCTCATTACATTTTCAGTTAAACAGCAACACAAGAAAGTATATATTACATAAATAATTGAAAAGTAATTCCTATTTGAGTTCACTGACATTCAGAAAAAGATGTCAATGATCTAGGTGAGTTACATTTAGGGAAGGCTTGAAAAGGGGGTGGGCCCTAAAAGAACAAAAAGTAAAGCAGTAGGAAGAAAAGCAGGCTGTATTTGGGTGACCCTGACTTTTCAATAATCTGGCTATATATTTCATGGTTTACATTAAGAGATAAGGGAGGAGTTGGTTAACGCAAGTTAGGACCAAATAAGGGAGAATCTCAAATGCTAAATTAGAGAACAGGGACTTTCTTCTGCATCCCACGTAGAACCACTGAAGGCTGCAGAGAAAGGAAAAAATTCACACATGACGCCCTTTAGGAAGGATAAACCTGCCAGTGATACATAGCACATATTGGTGTGGGGAGAGACGCAAATGGCAGAAGCAACTAGGCGGCTACTGTAACATGAAGACAAGAGATCTGAAGCAGAAGATTCAGGAAGCAAAAGGAGTAACTATGAACTATAAGAAAGAATGAATAGAAATTGAAGAGGATCAACTGGAAAATGAGGAAGAAGCTGTTACAATGTCAAGGTACTTGGAATAACTAAGAAGGCACTATTTGGTTGTCCAAAGTAGGAAAGTGAGAGGAAGAAGAAGAGATGGCAATTTCTGAGAAGATGTTCCACTTTAGATTTGTTGACTTTGACCCTGAAAAGGAATTAATTTTCTTTTTTTTTTTTTTTGAGACGGAGTTTCGCTCTTGTTACCCAGGCTGGAGTGCAATGGCGCGATCTCGGCTCACCGCAACCTCCGCTTCCTGGGCTCAGGCAATTCTCCTGCCTCAACCTCCTGAGTAGCTGGGATTACAGGCACGCACCACCATGCCCAGCTAATTTTTTTTTGTATTTTTAGTAGAGACGGGGTTTCACCATGTTGACCAGGATGGTCTCGATCTCTTGACCTCGTGATCCACCCGCCTCGGCCTCCCAAAGTGCTGGGATTACAGGCTTGAGCCACCGCGCCCGGCCTTAGGAATTAATTTTCAAATATCTTCTACATGCCAGCAATTTTAAAGGTAGGCCAAGATTAGATCATCAAAGTAAAGGGTTTGATTTTATCCTATGGCAATAGGAAACCAATGAGAGATTTCAAGCCAAAGAATGACATAATCACAATGATTAATCTGGTGTTAAGGTGGAGATAAACTGGAGAGGAGAGGACTGGAGGAAGAATTAGAAAACTCTAGGAGAGATAAGGAGAGAGCAAGATCATGGCTTTCTCCGTACCTCTGGAAAACAAGAGACATTTAAGTGGTAGTACCCACTGAATTTAAGAAATATCTGACCGCATGGGAGACTGATGGAGAAGGCAGAAGGGTCAAAGATAACACCAAGATCAAAGTTTTGGCAATAGGGTGAATGTTACTGCCAATAATAGAAGCTTCAAATACAGAAGATAGGTTGTTTGGAAAGGAAAGGAGTTCAGTGTGGGATATGAATATGCACTCACAACAGAATATCCAGATGGAAGATTCTGGTTATTAGAAATGCAGGCCTCAGAACAGCAGTGGGACTGGAGATGGGTTTTTATGGGTTTAGGGGTAACATACATAAAGGTCACAGTTCATGGGTCAAAGAGAAGAGGACTATGTAGTCATCCACATTTAATAAGACACAGCAAGAACCAGTAAAGATGACAAAAAAAGAGAGAGAGAGAGAAAGATGGGAGAAAGACCAAGTTAGGAGGAAGCTATTTAGCAGTCAAGAGAAGACAGTTTCAAAGACGTAGGAGTGGGAAAACCTGAGTCCATGTTGCAAAGAGGTAGAGAGGTGGGAGGACCAAATGGTCAGAGAACTTAAAATACAAAAGCTGCACAAGAGCTTCAGTGGAATGTGGGTGTGGGTCTCAAGGTCAAGTCTG
Source organism: Sapajus apella (assembly GCF_009761245.1). Lineage (NCBI taxonomy): Eukaryota > Metazoa > Chordata > Mammalia > Primates > Cebidae > Sapajus > Sapajus apella. Next base: position 3,851,728 of record NW_022437049.1, on the reverse strand, counting down.
AAAAAGGTACCCCGCAGTAAGACTTTGATAGAAGCAGTGAGGGCAGACTTCCCTCAAAATATCAGGTAACTCAAGAAAGCAAGGCAGACCATGGGAACCATCTCATATCAGCACATCTAATCAGGCAGAAACAGCCAGGCTGGACAAAGTTCTCAAAAATGAATGGCTTCCTGCTTATCTTCACAAGAGATAAAGGAAAACAAAACAAAACTTTTGGTTCTTACCCTGCCGCCCTCCCCTCCATTAAAGGTGCTTTCATATATTCAAACTTTTTAAAAATACCTGTCAGTAATAGCTTTCATAAACTCATCAATCAGGTCATCATACTGTTGTGTGCGATCTCTTTTCTGGTACAAGCCCATGTAAAATGGGTCTTTTAAGAGTGCCTATAAAATAAACCAAATGTAAAAATAAAATAATTTTTATGACATAATCACTTTTAATAAAAACTGCAAAACAAAAAATTACTAATACAATTTTTTAAATTTATTGCCTATTTTTTTTCTTTTGAGACAGGGTCTTGCTCTTGTCACCCAGGCTGGAGTGCAATGGTGCAATCTCGGCTGACTGTAACCTCCATCTTCTGGGTTCAAGCAATTCTCTTGCCTCAGCCTCCCAAGTAGCTGGGATTACAGGTACGCACCACTACACCCGGCTAACTTTTTTGTATTTTTGGTAGAGATGGGGTTTCACCACGTTGGCCAGGCTGATCTCGAACTCCTGACGTCAGGTGATCCACCTGCCTCAGCCTCCCAAAATGCTGGGATTACAGGTATGAGCCACCATGCCCGGCCCAAGAAACTTTTAATAGACTTAATTTACTATTATTTATATAAATATTAAAAGTGGAATTTAAGAAAAAGACTAACATCTAATGATAAAATTTTCCCTTCTTAAATTATCATCTTCAAAAGAGGAATAGAATAGAATCTTTTAAAAATACAGGAGGAAGATAAAGGGGGAAAATGATATTACTCACGATGTTATCCGTTCCCACATCAATACACACTGGCAGGCATCTATCAGGCCGTATTCCTGCACAAGCTGTATACAAGCAAAGTTTTCCTACTGGAATTCCCATTCCATAGACTCCCAGATCTCCAAGACCCAGAATTCTCTCTCCATCAGTCACTACAACAGCCTTAATCACAAAAAAAATACAAATTAAAAGTTGTCAAAAATGGGGCAATAAAGAAAAGTATTCTGTAAAAGATTGAATCACTTCATATGTTTTCACTCTTGCTTTTAAAAATAAAATTGTTTCTTGGCTAATTTCCAATGTAAACTAACCAAACATACTTAAAATTCTAGGATTTCTGACTATTATGGGACATTAACTAGATTGGATTTCCTCTGACTTTGGTTTAGAAACAGAATTCTTCTGACTAGAGGACCAACTTAAATATCATGAGAAAGATTAAATATGGCAGAGATGAACAAGATTCTGATTGACAGATTACCGTAAGAGAAAATTAAGAGCTTAGAAATAAACAGCATGATACTCCAACACAATAACTGATGCCAAACAAGAAAAACCTTAGCAACTGTGAAAAAAAGATCTAGAACAAAAAAACCCTACTTATAAAGTCTTAAGATGATACTGTGAGTTTAATTATTTGCCCAAATTTTTGCTAGATTATTCAAACCAATGATCATTCAGCAATATTTTGGTAAAGAGTATAAAGGCAGGTAAGATTATTGCCTATAATAAAATTTACAGAAGCCTACCCAAAGATCTTTAAATAAGTTATTACATTTTATTTTATGAAAGATAACCAAATAAGCCAGGGCTTATATTTGCCATATTTAACATTTTTATATTTGCTAGGGTTCTAAATCTTAGATTTAAAAGAAAAAAAGGCATAACCAAACTTCTCTCTAACATCATCCATAAACAAAAGTTTTTACGGCATTTTAATGTATTTTCTTTTATTAGAATAATATTAGTGAAAAGAAGAGGAGACTGAGAAGGCCGGAGACACCAGTGGTTCCGATACCGAGAGGGCTCAGCTTGTATTCTAGCTCTAATTCCTTTCTCAGAGTCAAACTCTATACCAGTAGCCCATTTTATAAGTACTACTATTATCATCTCCGCAGCTACAGAGCACTAAATCTGCATGTATTTAAGTGCAAAATAAATTAGGGCAACAATTAAAAACTGTTCTTGGAGATTTAGAGGTAATTTACAAGAAAAGAGAAAACATTGTGAAAAGAAGGGTTGTGCTATTAGTACCTTAACATGATTTTCTGGCCAGTTATCCACAATTGATCTAACATGACCTCTGTCTGAGATCGAAATAAATAATCCCCTGCAACAGAACAAAAACACCTTTGCATTTCACAACAGCTTTATTTCTAAGTTTTTTTCATAATTGAAATATTTTGATATTTTAATAAAATATCAAGACATGGTATAATTTCCAAGCAGATTTAGCTAAGGCACACTAGTTTATTTTCAAACATTTTCAAGTACTTCAAACTGTAATTACACTGGTCATAGCAACCGCAACAAAGATTATTGTTAAATGATACAATCACTTTACCCGAAAAGAAATGTATACACACCTCATGTTCAAATAAACTCAATACACCACCAGGAAAAAAAAACAATCTAAAGCAAGCCACCAATGCAGGAGAGCATAACAAGGCCAACTAAACTATGATTAAAACTTACTGAAACTGAAAATTTGAAATTTGAAGGAGCAGGAAGGGAGAGAAGAAAATCACAGTAAATTCACACAAAAGACGAAACACCTGAAGTATCATGAAAAGTTACTTTTACTTATTTAACATTTTTTTCATTGACAAAAATTGGATATACAGTTGGCCCTTGAACAATGTGGGTATTAGAAAATCAAAAGTCAAAAATTTACAAATGATATTCCAAAAACTTAACTACTAATGGCCTACTACTGACTAGAAGCCTTACCAGTAACATACAGGTTGACCAACACTTTTTTTTTTTCAGATGGGGTTTCGTTCTTTCACCAAGGCTGAAGTGAAGTGGCACAATCTTGGCTCACTGCAACCTCCACCCCGCCGGGGTTCAAGGGATTCTCCTGCCCCACTCTCCCAAGTAGCCAGGATTTTAGGTGCCTGCCACCACGTCCAGCTAGTTTTTGTATTTTCAGTAGAGACAGGGTTTCTCCATGTTGGCCAAGCTGGTCTTAAACTCCTGACCTCAGGTGATACACCCACCACAGCCTCCCAAAGTGCTAGTATTACAAGCGTGATCCACCGCACCCGGCTAACTAACACTACTTTGTATGTTGTATGACATACGAATTATATATTGTATTCTTACAATAAAGTAATATAGAGAAAACAAAATGTTATTAAGAAAATCATGAAGGGGAGCAGGAGGAGGGGTTGGTCTTGCTGCCTCAGGGGTGGCAGAAGCACAAGAAAATCCCAGTATAAATGGACCTTCGCACCTGTGTTGTTCAAGGGTCAATTGTATTTATCACATACAACCTGTTATGAAATATGCATAAATTGTGGAATGACTAACAAAAAGTCATTTTAAACACAGTATGTCATTGCCTAATTCACATAATCCAGATTTCAAAAGAGAAAGGAAAGGAAGGAAGGAAAAAAAAGAAAAAAGAAACACAGGTTCTAGAAGAACACAGGTCAGGCAGACATGAGGGCCAATGGATCCTCATTGCTGTCAAACTGATCTTACGTTTAACTTTCTCACTGATACCTAAAATTGGACACTACTATTACAGTTCAAATCAGTTTAGTTCAGCCATTTCTCAAACATGGCTATATAATGGAATCATCTGATAAACTAGAATGCCAGGGTCCCACCTCCAAAGATTCTGATTTAATTGGCTTGAAGTTTATATCAAACAACCAACGAAGATTTAATAACTATCTACAAAAACAAAATGAACAAAAAAGCCCATAGCACAATACATTGCATAAATAATATACAGTATATGCCCTCACACAAAAAGCCATGCTCTTCATGTTGTCTGTTGGTTCTCAACTCTGGGTATACATCAGAATCACACCAGGCTCTTTTGTGAAACTCCTAAGCCTAAACTAACGGAATCTGGATCTCTGGGGGTGGGGCTCAGGCATCAGTATTTCTAAGTTTCTCTCTATCTTTCAATCAACCTAATGAGAAAGTATTAAATAGCTGAACAAAATGTTTATGTCATAGAAACATTTTAGATACAGTAATTGTTGGCACCATACAGGTTAGAACAGTGTTTCTCGGTTTTCCAGGGAATACAGACAACACATTCACTGAGGGTGCTCACTAAAATCCAGACCTTTAGACCTTTTTTCTTTTTCATAAGAAATCTTGGGGATGGGGAGGACAGGTAAATTGGCAGAAATTAACATTTTGAGTAAGTCCCACAGGTATTTCTTACACACATTAAAGTTTGAAATCCACTAGACTAGATGACAGGAGATTGAATATAAATGCCATCATACATTGTTTGAATTTCTACATGTGGAACAATATGTTAATTGGGTATGGGGAAAATATTATAAGGATTGAGAAAAGTAATAATAGATTAGAGGAACAAGACAAGAAAACTCAGATTAAGTAAAAATGGCATCTATATATATAATATTTATAATTTTCCGAAGAACTGTCACATTGGTTTTTCCAATAGCTCTTTGATAGGTCCTGCTTTTCCCATTTTACACGAGGAAGCACATTTACAGGGATCATGTGACTCATTCGAGGACTTGAGTCAGTCCTTGCCATTCCAGTACTCTTCCCATTTATAATGTTTGTAGGTGCTACAACTATTTGAAATAAAAATTCATGAAAGTTCATTAAAAAAAAGTAGAACAGGCCAAACGAAGTGGCCTGTAAATCCTAGCAACTTCGGGGGCTGAGGCAGGCCGATCACTTGAGGTCAAAAGTCCAAGAGCAGCCCAGCCAACACGACAAAATCCCATCTCTACTAAAAATACAAAAATTAGAAGGCGTGGTGGCATGCACCTTAATTCCAGCTACTAGGGAGGCTAAGGCATGACAATTACTTGAACCTGGGAGGTAGAGGTTACAGTGAGCTGACATCACACCTCTGTACTCCACTCCAGCCTCCATGACAGAGTGAGACTCTGTCTCAAAAACAAAAAAACAAACAAACAGAAATTAAAACTGATTAAAAAATGAGAAAGAACCAATCTCTTAATTTGGCTTTATTGACAAAAATTTTAATAATAATTCTGGGGGCCGGGCGCAGTGGCTCAAGCCTGTAATCCCAGCACTTTGGGAGGCCGAGGCGGGTGGATCACGAGGTCAAGAGATCGAGACCATCCTGGTCAACATTGTGAAACCCCGTCTCTACTAAAAATACAAAAAATCAGCTGGGCATGGTGGCGCATGCCTGTAATCCCAGCTACTCAGGAGGCTGAGGCAGGAGAATTGCCTGAACCCAGGAGGCGGAGGTTGCGGTGAGCCGAGATCGCACCATTGCACTCCAGCCTGGGCAACAAGAGCGAAACTCCGTCTCCCAAATACAGGCAAATCAAAAAAAAAAAAAAATAATAATTCTGGGGAATCTCCCACCAGAATTAAAACATTTTTTGGTGGTGGTAGTGGGGAGTTAAAAGTATATAATTCTTCTAACAACCACAATAATTTAAAGAAGGTTAAAAATAAATGATACTATTTTTACAAAGATAAAAGTTATCAGCTAAAGAAAAAAAAGTTATCAATATGTTGGGGTTTCGTTAATCTCTTTTAATCGAAATTAAATTTTTGTGAAGTGGGAAATGTGATTCGGCTAAGACACATAAAACAAATGTAATAGGTGTTATGGAATGATATTTTCCTTATTCAATCATCATTTACAAGCATTTTTTTAAAATAAGCCTTACTTAGGTCTTCTAAAGATGTGTCCATACTGGGAGCAGGCAAGACCAACTGTTGGTGTATATACAATTGGCATTAAACTCTCAATGTCATCTTGCAGTATTCTATAAAACAATTTCTCATTTCTTTCTTGTATTCCCATTATGTAGATATATCTGAAATTAAGCACAGTAAATAATGTCTAAGTCAGCCTACATTTACATTAAAAGTCTTGGCTTATGAAAGTTAAACCTAAATGTCTAAAACTGAAATCCCACATCCACATTCTAAAAAAACCCAAAACCTTAGATTATCACTATTAAACACCCAGGACTAAAAATTAACAAAAATATGAGGGTACTTAAATGGTAGATGATGATGATGATGATGATGATGATGATGATGAAGACAATGAAATAATAACAGAAACAATGTTTACTGAACTCTTACTCTGAGTCAGGTACTGTAGAAGGCACTAGAAATGCAAAGATCACTATGAGGTCCTTATCCTTAAAGAATTAGTCTTCAAGGAGACTGACATATAAATAGGGAAGCAAAATAAAATGGCATTCATTCAAACATTTGCTTAACACTATACGCCTGGCACTATTCTCCAAGGATACAAGAAGTGACCCCTGTTTTCAAGGAATTTATAACCCAAGAGGGTTAGAAGCATTACAAGGTCTACACAGAATGCAGAAGTGGCACAAAAAAGGCAACTGTCAATTGATGTCAATAAATATATTAATAATTTATTTTTAAATTTAGAAAACAGGGAACTGGCTTGAAAGCTAGTAATCATCTTGAATTAAATATGTCTAAAGCAGACATATCTTTCCCCTGACCTTGTTTCTTTGGCTATCATGTGACCAAATGGGAAACCCAGATTCCATTCTTGATTTCTTCCACTCCTACCCTCCCCAACACCAATCCTATAAATCACCAAGTCCTACAGAGTCTACCTGCTAAACAGCTTTCAAATATATCCATCTGCTCCCTCTATCCTCACACAGTACAAGCTACCATCATTTCTCAGCTGGACTACCTCAAAAGCCTTCTTACTAGTCTTTATAAACAGAATTTTCCTCCTATGCTCCAGTTCATTCTTCTCTTAAAAACCTGTGTTTTCTGTTCTCCTTAACTTGCTTCCAAACGAATCATTGTAAAATAAGGCTCAAGCTCCTAAAATAGTTAACAAGACCTCTGCCCACTTTTCAGCCTCATGCCCTTCATGTTGACTTCAGCTCCTTCAATGCAACACAACTCAAAGCGGAGTTGCTGCATTTAGTGCACCCTTTGCCTGCACTCTCCATCCAGGCATAGTCCTTCTATACATGTGCACTCCAAATGCAGCTCAGGTGGTGTGCTTTCTGGGGGCCCTTTTCTGTCCACTCTCCTCCCCTATCATATACACATACACGCTTTAGACTTTCTTGTTTTCAGGTCCCATAATACCCTCTTCCCCTCTGTACCTCTCACTTGACTTCCTGACTTTCTGGCTTCCTCCAGCCTAGACAATACCATAAATTAGAAACAATCACCTCATGCCCTTCTTTTTTTTTAATTGCATTTTAGGTTTTGGGGTACATGTGAAGAACATGCAAGATTGTTGCATAGGTACACATGTGGCAGTGTGATTTGCTGCCTTCTTCCCCATCACCTATATCTGGCATTTCTCCCCATGCTATCTCTCACCAACTCCCCACTCCCCCGCTGTCCCTCCCCTATTTCCCCCCAACACACCCCAGTGTGTAGTGCTTCCCTCCCTGTGTCCATGTGTTCTCATTGTTTAACAACCGCCTATAAGTGAGAACATGCGGTGTTTGATTTTCTGCTCTTGTGTCAGTTTGCTAAGAATGATGGTTTCCAGCTTCACCCATGTCCCTACAAAGGACACAAACTCATCGTTTTTTATGGCTGCATAGTATTCAATGGTGTACATGTGCCACATTTTCCCTGTCCAGTCTATCATCGATGGGCATTTGGGTTGGTTCCAGGTCTTTGCTATTGTAAACAGTGCTGCAGTGAACATTCGTGTGCACGTGTCCTTACAGTAGAACGATTTAACCTCATGCACTTCTACAGTTCCAGGAACTATTAATAGCAATATGAGGCATATAACTGGTGTGCAAATACTTGGTGAATAAATGAGAAGAACTCATTTGTATATAATCCCTTCAATTATATAAATATAATCCCTTCAATTATATTTTCCATATAGCTAAAAACAGAAGAAATGGTATCAACAGACAGAAGTTAAAGGGAAGATGATTTCTCCTAGGTATAGGGAAGTAAACAAACTGGACTGCTAAAATGGAATCGATGGCTTTGTGAGATGTCAAGGAAAGGACAGATAATCTATGAGGCATGTGATAGAGGGAAACTGCCGAGTCATGGATCTCCTCAGTTACCACTTTCAATCTTTATTCCACTTCAGTCACACTTCTGTGTGTCTCATAGTGTTGCGCAGCACTCACCTATGATTGTTATAGCTCAGCAATGGTGAATGCCCTTATCCACTGTCGGATCACAATCCTCTACCATTTTGGACAGCCATGTAATGCCCTCACTTCGTCATCCTTCAGAGGGATATCTAACTCTCTGACTGCTTCATTTTCTCCCAATTCCATGGGCTCCCTTTGGGAGCCTCTTTGTTTCCCACTCTGGATCCCAGGATCAAATCTCTCAATCTGAGCAAATCTCCCCGTCATTACTGTTAGGAATCCTCACATACATTTATCACTGTACTACCCTTCCACAGTGTCTGCCTTTCCACCAGAGACAGTGAACTCCCTGAAGGGAAGGGCTGAGTGTTTTCATTTTTGGAGTTCCAAAGCTTAGAACAATGCCAGGCACATAGCAGTCCTGAATGAATAGTAACTGAATGAATTTATGTAACACCTGCCTTTGCCAGCCCAGCAAACTCCAAGCCTGAATCAATGTTACATTTCATCTTTTCTGTGGAAAAATAACATTGCTATGCAGCATGGCAACAATACAAACAATATCCTGCCAGTATGCCATCAGGGTCTGCTCTCATCCCTTTAACGTGCTCTTGTTCAGCCTTTCTTTTTTTTTTGAGACAGGCTCTCACTCTGTCACTCAGGCTGGAGGGCAGTGGTGTAATCATGGCTCACTGTGGCCTTGACCTCCTGGGCTTAAGTTATCCTCCTGCCTCAGTCTTCTGAGTTGCTGGAACTATAGGTGTGTGACACCAGGCCTGTCTAATTTTTTTTTTTTTTTTTTTTAGTTTTGTAGAGACAGGGTCCCACTGTGTTGCCCAGGCTGGTCTAGAACTCCTTGGCTTAAGTGATCCTCCCACCTTGGCCTGGAAAAGTGCTGGGATTACAGGGATGAGCCACCAAGACTAGCTTTTGTTCAGCTTTATCTTACGGCCACATGGCTCTTCCAAATATTTATCACTCTCCTTATCAACTCTCCTTAACCACGGCCCTTCCAAATCTGAGCGATGACTTTCATATTCTATGTCATAAAGGAAATCAAGGTCATCAGTTAAGATGAGATCTCATTACTTCTGCTCAATCACCTCCATACTTACCCTTCCGAATACCTATATTTATCTTTACTCCATTTTCAGAATGGGCTGTTCTTTGCTCTTGCTCAAGGCCAGCCTCTCTATCTGCATTTGACCCTATGCCTTCTTCCTTTCTCTGAGAACTTACTCTATCAATTATGCTTTCTCCTGGGCTCATTCCTCGTAATTATGATGAAACATTAAACTTTCTCCCAGCTTGAAACATACTTAATCCCAAGTCCTGCTTTACTTATTGTTTAATGCTTTCCTTCCCTCCTTACCTGAACTTCTTGAGAGGGTAGTTTACATTTCCTCCCCTCCCATTTATTTTTCAATCTATCACATATCTCTTTTGCCCCATCACATCAAAGAAACCACTCTTACCAGTCACCAATAATAATCTCCTATATTTAACAAACTCAAATTGATATGCTCAGTTCTATATGCAGACCAATCCCTCTACACAGAATACTTTGCCTGCTACCTGTAACATACTGTTTACAATTCAGCTTGGCCATCACTCCCTCCAGGAAGCTTTTATCTGATTCCGCAAGTTAAGCTAGATGCCCTCTGCATGCTCCCAGAATATGTATGCATGTACCTTTTTCTCACTGTACTGTACATTGTGGTCTAGAGGCCAATAACAACCACAGTATAATTATCTGCTGATGACCTTTTAGAAGACAGGACTGTGAGTTACCGGGTTGGTCATAAATTCAAGTTTGCTGCTGGGTGCAGTGGCTCAAGCCTATAATCCCAGACTTTGGGAGGCCAAGGTGGGAAGACTGCTTGAGTCCAGGAGTTTGAGACCGGCCTGGGCAACATGGTGAAACCCTCTCTCTACTAAACCTACAAAAATTAGCCGGGTGTAGTAGTGCACGCCTATAGTCCCAGCTACTTGGGAGGCTGAGGTGGGAGAATCACTTGAGCCTGCGAGGCAGAGGTTGCAGTGAGCTGAGACTGTGTCACTGCACTCCAGCCTGGGCAACAGCATAAGACCCCATCTCAAAAAAAAAAAAAAAAAAAAAAAAGCCCAGGGGAGGTGGCTCAAATCCCAGCACTTTAGGAGGCCAAGATGGGAGAATCCCCTGAGGCCAGGAGTTTGAAACCAGCCTGGCCAACATGATGAAACTCCGTCTCTACTAAAAATACAAAAATTAGCTGGGCATGGTGGTAGGCGCCTGTTATCCCAACTTCTTGGGAGGCTGAGGCAGAAGTGCTTGAACCCAGGAGATGAAGATTGCAGTAAGCTGAGATCGCGTCATTGCACTCCAGCCTGGGCAACAGAGTGAGACTTCATCTCCAAAAAAAAAAAAAAAAAATGTTTGCCAGGGATAGCTTTTGCTACATCTCTTTTTTATTCTCCAAAGTATCCTGAATTAGGTGATATAATGTATGGTCATCCTATCTATTACCCACTTTAGAGCCTCAGTGGCTAGTACAGTGCCAAACACAAAGTAGGTGATCAATAAAAGTTGTTGAGTAAGATGAGTACAAATTAGATGGTATCCTTTGCTGCTAACATTCCATTCAAGCCTGATGCTCTGACTGTAAACATAAAAACTAACTTGTTAAGTTTTACAATAGTGAATACTAGTGAAGTATTCACTGAAGTGAAAGAAACACAATCATTATAAAAGTAGTTAAGAGACAAAAACACAAACTTATATGAGATTATGTATTTCTCATGCCATAATAACCATAATGCTCACAAGTTTTCTAATCAGAATACCAATAAAAAGAATATGAAACATCTAATAATCTCTTACTTTTCCAAAGGGCTAGTCATTTTTTTCAAGTTTCTATGAAATCGTAAGGCTTGAATATCTTGTGTCTCTATTTTGGGAGGTAGAAGTCCTTGAAGACCAAGCATTTGTCGTTCTTGTAAAGTAAATGCCATTCCCTAAATAGGAGAAATGAAAGGATTAAAAATTATTACGTACAGGGGTAGCAATGATATTGTTCTTCAAAATATAATTTAAATCCAAATTTGAAAAATCAATGACATTGATTTTTGCCCAGGCTTTCAAAATTTTGTAAGACTGATGTTCAGTATGGGTCAGGGTGTGGAAAAAAATTATTCTCACAAAGCACTGCTGGGAATATAAACTAGTTTAGGCCTCTGGAAGACAGTTTAAAAGTATTCTTAAAAATTCTTTTTTTTTTTGAGATGGAGTCTTACTCTATTGCCCAAGTTCGAGTGCAGTGGTGTGATCTTGACTCACTGCAACCTTTGCCTCCCAGGTTCAAGCAATTCTCCTGTCTCCACCTCCCAAGTTGCTGGAATTACAGGCATGTGCGACCATACGCAGTTAATTTTTGTATTTTTAGTAGAGACGGGGTTTCACGATGTTGGCCAGGTTGGTCTCGAACTCCTGACTTCAGGTGATCCACCCGTCTCGGCCTCCCAAAGTATTGGGATTACAGGTGTTAGCCACCGCACTCGGCCCATATTCTTAAAATTTCTAATGTACATATTATTTATCAAGTAATCTGACTTCCAGATAGCCATTCTAGAGAAACATTCTTAATAGAATACAGAGTCATATACAAAAAGTTTAGTTGTAGCATTGTTTCTAGTTCTCCTGGCTACTACAAACTAACAAACGCCCATCAACTATGAAAGAGTTAAGCATCCTATGGTATATCTATACCATGAAATACCATAGAAAGGAGACAGAAGAAATGATGCTTAAGAAAAAATTAATCTATGTCATAAGAAAAGTCTTCTTTAATTTCTGGTATTTGGCTGTGGGTTAAATTCTTCATATCAAAGCAATATCAGTGAAAATGCTGGGGTAAGGCCTTCGAAAAATTTTTTCCTCCATAAACGCAACAAGAAACACTGGATAAATGATCAGAAGCAACTTCAACATTCTGGAAATTAACCAAAGTCATGTAGCAATCAGGGAGCAGTTATTCAGGAAAAATGGCTGGATTTCAGAACACAGCAAGCTTCATGACATTTTTAAACTGAAAACTAACACCTCACAATTAGTGTGAAAATCATCAGCCTGGAAGCCACGGGAGGAAGTAGAGAGGGCTGGAGGTTCTTTTAAGCCCCATTCCAGAAAAATGTCATTATTTGGCTTGTCTGGTGTTTCCCTGGAAGACCCCACTAGCAAGGCTGTCTTCATTTGACCTAACTTGGAGCTCACCCAGTATGAAAAGCCATTTCCTCAGAAGTGCTTGTTGGAAACAATCAGACGCAATTATTTAGCATAGCTGCTGGCCAAGGCAGTGGGTAACAATTGAGGAAAACAATAGGGGAACCAAAAAGCAGAAAAGGAAAAGCTAAAGAAAGAGATGTCCATAGGGTTGGAGCTTTGAAAAGCTGTAAGGTATTACTGGGACTCTAGAAGGTCACATACATGAGCTGTTGACACATTCAGGAAAGATCTGAAAAGACCCTACGCTCACACATCTGGCTAACCTTAAGGCTCTGAGCAAGCAGCAAGTGAAGGCTTCTGGGTAGTTGTAAACTGCCTGGCTCAGTGCTGGAGGTATGCCACAACATGCACACAGAGCTCCTTGGCAAAGAATGGGAAATTTACTAGTTCCAAGCTTTTAAGTCTTTGTCTAATCATCAGCTGACTACTAAACAATCAGAGACTTTAGTGGACATGTACAAGAACACAGACTTTAAGAATTAGTTTGGATGCTGGGCACGGTGACTCATGTCTGTAATCCCAGCACTTTGGGAGGCCAAGGTGGGCAGATTACCTGAGGTCAGGAGTTTGAGATCAGCCTGGCCAACATGGTGAAACCCCATCTCTACTAAAAATACAAAAATTAGCTGGGTGCAGTGGCGCATGCCTGTGGTCCCAGCTACTCAGGGGGCTGAGGAAAGAGAATCACTTGAACCTGGGAGGTAGAGGTTGCAGTGAGCCAAGATTGTGCCATTGTACTCTAGCCTGGGCAAAAGAGTGAGACTCCATCTCAAAAAAAAAAAAAAAAAAAAGAAAAGAAAAGAAATATTACTAAATAAGCAAATATAGCAGAAATACAACAAGCCCTGGGAGGAGCATTTGATTTCCAGATCTGCCACATTATTTAAAATGTCTAATTTTCAACAAGAAACTGTCCTTCAGAAAGCCTAAACATTGTACTTCATTAGATAAAGACTTTAAATTCACATCTTTTTCAAAGAACTAAAAGACACCATGTCTAAAGAACTAAAGGAAAGTATGAGAATAATGTCTCACCATATTGAGACTATCAACAAAGAAACTAAATAGAAATTCTGGGGGTGAAAGTACTGTAAACCAAAAATAAAATTCTAAGGTCCCTCACCCACCTGAATGGACTTCCTCCTCGGCCAGGGCACTCTAACATTTAACCTGAAAGGACTGGTTTGGTTATGATGGGAATTGGGGGTCGGACATGCCTCACTGTACTCTTCCAGCATTAACATCAACAGACCTTAAGTCTGATAAGAAACATTTACAATCTATTCTCTCTGAAGCCTGCTACCCGGAGGCTTCATCTGCATGAAGAAACTTTGGTTTCCAATACCTCCTATCATAACGCAGACATTTATTTCTACTGATGATAACTCTTTCAACCAACTGCCAATAAGAAAAATTTTAAATCTATCTATAACCTGGAAGCCCCTGCTTCAAGTTGTCTCGCCTTTTTGGACTGAGCCAATATATATCTTAAACATACTTGATGTGTCATGTCTCCCTAAAACGTACAAAACCAAGCTGTGCCCCCACAACCCTGGGCACATATTCTCACACAGGCCATAGTCACTCATATTTAGCTCAGAATAAATCTCTTCAAGTATTTTATAGAGTCTGAATCTTTTCATCAACAGCACAATAAATGAAATTTTAAAAATCTTTTGATCAACAGTATAATAAATGAAATTTTAAAAATTTCATTTTTTATTTAAACAGCAGATTTGAGCAACTGGAAGAAAGAATCACCAAACTTAAAAATAGGCCACTAAAGATTATCCAGTCCAAGACAGAAAGAAAAAAAGAATAAAGAAACATGAACTGCTGGGCGCAGTGGGTCATGCCTGTAATGCCAGCACTTTGGGAGGCTGAGGCGGGCGGATCACAAGGTCAAGAGATTGATACTATCCTGGCCAATATGGTAAAACCCCATCTCTACTAAAAATACGAAAATTAGCTGGGTATGGTGGCACGTGCCTGTAGTCCCAGGTACTCAGGAGGCTGAGGCAGGAGAATCGCTTAGACCCCGGAGGCAAAGGTTGCAGTGAGCCAAGGTCGCACCACTGCATTCCAGACTTCCTTGGCTCATCTTTTAATCAAACAATTGTACACTTTTACAGTTGTTATCATAATAAACCTCACCTGAATCCTCCCCAAATTTCCTGTTTGAGAACTCTACCCTGTGGAAGCATTATTAAAGTGTAAAAGAAAGTATCATATCCACCTCTAAAAGCTTTAAATTCACACTAAAAGGGAATAGCCAATTCATTTATTATGTATTTTCTCATCTCTATGATTCAACCAAATATTTATTTACTGGTACTCATTTCATACTTTAAAGCACATGTTATCTATATCTTTAAGCCTTGTACAAATCTAATACAAGACATATCTTGAAAGTAATAGAAATAATCTGAGACCAAAACAACTTTTCTGACTCTTTAATACTGATTTGGGTTTATGATGAGAAATGGAAGACAGAAGGCAAACGATTCAGGAGACAGAATCCATTTATATGAAAGAGAGAAAATGCATTCCCTTAACCTCAGTGCGGATAGGCACTATGTAGCTAGTGCCTCACTAGCATTCAAATTCTTGTTTAGATTTCTGAAAATGTGTTAACTGAGATGAGCTTGCACTAAAAAGGGAAAATTATAACTAAGTGGAAAGCTCTGTTCATCACAAATTCACAACTATTCACATCACATGTTCTATGGCTTATGTTGTTTTGGTTTAGGAATTAGGTCTTAATACATACATTTGAAATAAAATAAATATACTCATGGAATTAGTCCTTTCTCATGCTGCTATGAAGAAATACCAAGACTGGGTAATTTATAAGAAAAGAGGTTTAATTGACTTACAGTTCCACATGGCTGGGGAGGCCTCAGGAAATTTACAATCATAATGAAAGGCCCCTCTTCCCAGTGCGGCAGAAGAGAGAATGAGTGATGAGGGAAGGGGGAAGTCTCTTATAAAACCATCAGATCTTGTGAGAACTCACTATCATGAGAAAAGCATGGGAGAAACCGCTCCCATGATTTAATTATCTCCACCTGGTCCTACCCTTGACATGTGGGAATTATTAAAATTCAACATGAGATTTGGGTGGGGACTCAGAGCCAAACTATATCACTCAACTGAAAACTTTGTAATGTAATTTAAAATTATTCTTACTTTTTTTCCCTTCTTCTTATTTTTTTTTTTAAACTGCATAACTTAATTTTTAAGACTTTGTAAATGAAATGAGCTTAGGAAAAACACACAAAAATGAAAAAGAAACACATAAATCAGTACACTGGGAAAAGAAGTGTGAATACAGCTGTTTCCTAACTTGTTTTATAAGAGTAGATAACAAAACTCCTACCTAATCCAAACTTCTTTTCTGGAAACAAAACCCATGTTTAATGATCCGTGAAATCCTGCAGCACCAATCATGTCAGATTTTGTTTTCCTATGTGCCCATTTGTTCATGCATTCATTCATTTATGCAGCATGTACTGGGGCTCTGTGTGTGCTAAGTACTCTGGGGTAAGATACTGAGGATACAGACTAAGATATGGTCCTTGTCCTCAAGGGAGGAATGAGATAATTCCAACTGAGTACGATAAATGATAATGACAGAGGTGAGCACAAGAATGCTCGAAGAACAGACAGGACAGTAACTCAGCCAGTGCAGTAACTCAGCCAGTGTGGTGAGGAAGTAGGAAAAAGGGTCAGTGAAAACTTCCTGGAGCAGTGGTCCCCAGCCTCTTTGGCACCAGTAACCAGTTTCACAGAAAACAATTTTTTTTTTAAGACAGGGTCTCACTCTGTCACCCATGCTACAGTGCAGTGGCACGCTCTCACTGCAAGCTCTATTTCCTGGGCTCAAGTGATCCTCCAGAGTAGCTGAAACTACAGGCATATACCACAATGCTTGGCTAATTTTTTGTATTTTTGGTAAAGACACCTGTAATCCTAGCACTTTGGAAGGCTAAGGTGGGCAGATCACAAGGTCAAGAGATCGAGACCATCCTGGCCAACATGGTGAAACCCCGTCTCTACTAAAAATAAAAAAATAAAAAAAGTTAGCTGAGTGTGGTGGTGTGCACCTGTAATCCCAGCTACTCGGGAGGCTGAGGCAGGAGAATCACTAGAACCTGGGAGGTGGAGGTCACAGTGAACCGAGATTGTGCCACTGCACTCCAGCCTGGCATCAGAGAGAGACTTCATCACATTTAAAAAAAAAAAAAAAAAAAAAAAAAACTCTTCCCAGAATTGTTTACTTACTATTTAATATTGCCACTAAAAAACAGACAGGCACTTGTCCACTGAACCAAACACAGATAAAGGATGAAGTAATGACTGGATCTCAATATTGTGTATCACTTTTGTCCCAAGAGTATAATAAAGAGTCAGGGGTCTCTCTCCTTCGAAGCAGTCATCTAACTGTTCTAATTAATGGATGAAATTTTTTGTGTGCAATGGTTTGTGTCCAAAAAGATAGGTGGAGGTGGGGTGATGTACACTTCACATAAAGGTTCATGTCACAATTTTGACCCCACCTTCCAAGAGCCTGATTGGCTCACGGTGAGTATCTGATGTGACCTGGGGAAATGTAAGTATCTCACAGGTGGCCCCAAGTCCTGACCAAAACACTATTCTGGGATTTTTTATTTTTTAAAGCTAGAACTAGGAAGCAAAGTCAATCCTTTTCTGGTGGTAAAAGTTATGAGGATGAAATTGAGGAACGATAAAGCAACCATGATTTTGCCATGTGGAAAAGTGTGAAAAGTTCATGTAAACAAGTATCTCTGAACAGCATTAGCATAAAGCTACAAAAATATTTCACATCTTATCACTCTAAACTATATCAAACCTTTACCAGGAAGAGAGAAAACGTACACTGGTATTAATGTTACTAACCTTGTTTGTTCTTGGATTCAGCATAAGTGGCTTGCCTTTTTCTTTTATGTGCAAATGTCGACATGCCACGGTACAAGTGGTGGAAACTGCTTTTAACCGGGACAACATCTTTTCTTTCACCTGAGAAAAACAAAGCAAATAAACCACTGATAAGAATCATATTAAAGGCCTGCATGTCCATCAGGTATCAGTTTTCAAAACAGGTTTATGTTTCCACAGGCTCCAACAGCTTTAAAAAGGTAACAGTAAGGTGAAGGTGAAAACTTAACATTTTCTGATAACACTTAAGTTCTTGGGAAATAATCACTGCTACTCTTTATGTACCACCTACTAGGTATCGGACACTGCAAAAACATTGAACCTCTTTCTAGCCACACAAGTGTGGCAAGGTATGCATCTCCCACTTGTGAGAGAAACAAATTAAGAGGTTAAGAAACAAGGTAACACAGTAAATGGCAAAGTGAGTTTCATTTTAATAAGTGAGAGTTTAGCTTAAAGGTGGAAAAGTACATAATAGGAAGGTAGAGACACACACACAGTCAAAGGAAGAAAAACTATCCTGATTCTTAATCTAGACCTAGAATTTTAATGCATGATGTTTGATGTTTAAATTTAATGTATTAGAATTTTTGTCTTAGAAAACCAGTTATTTAATATAAACACATCATATAGTTGACTAGAAAACATATAAAGTAATTGTCCGTTTGCATCCATCATAAACATCAGAATTTTTAAAGGAAAAACTATATATTAAATCTAAAATATTTAGTGATAATAGATTCTTCGGCTTACCAATTATCTCACCAAAAATCAGAATCTGAAATATCCATTTATTTCTTTAAACATTACAAATCATTGCAATGATTATGCTGATAAGATTTTTCAAATCGAGTTTCTATTTGTGGAGAAATCCATGATCTGTGTATGACGGGGCAGCAAAACCATTTACATAAGAATTTTTTTTTAATTTGAAACTCACATAACGTAAAATTAACCATTTTAAACTGAACAATTCAGATGCATTTAGAAAATTCTTTTAGTTGTACAACCACCACCTCTATCTAGTTCCAAAATATCTTTATCACCCTAGAAGGAAACACCATACCCATTAAGCAGTTATTCCCCACTCCTCCTTTTGGTCCTTTACAAGTTTTCTTGTAAAGAAGCTATCATGCCTGTGTTGTGTATAGACACACACACACACACACACACACACACACACACACACACACACACACGGTGGGGGAAGGGTTGTTCAGTGGCAGTGTAATTTCTGGATTACTTTTACAGATATTCAATCAAGAGGTCAGTAAGAACTTCATAAAAGGGATTTTTTATTTTTTTGAGATGGAGTCTCACTTTGTTACCAGCCTGGAGCACAATGGTACTATCTCGGCTCACTGCAACCTCTACCTCCTGGGTTCAAGCGATTCTCCTGCCTCGGCCTCCCGAAAAACTGGGACAACAGGCATGCACTGCTGCACCCAGCTAATTTTTTATATTTTTAGTAGAGACGGGGTTTCACCATATTGGCCAGGCTGGTCGTGAACTCATGATCTGCCCTCCTTGGGCCACTGTGCCCGACCAAAAAAGGGATTTTTTTTTTTTTTTTTTTGAGAGTCTCATGCTGTTGCCCAGGCTAGAGTGCAGTGGCACGATTTTGGCTCACTGCAACCTCCACCATCTTCCCAAATTCAAGAGATTCTTCTGCCTCAACCTCCCAAGTAGCTTGGATTACAGGCACCTGCCATCATGCCTGGCTAAGTTTTTTTCTGTATTTTCACCATGTTGGCCTGGTTACAGGCTTGTCTTGAACTCGTGACCTCAGCCTCATGCCCACCTCAGCCTCCCAAAGTGCTGGGATTACAGGTGTGAGCCAATGCACCCAGCCAAAAAGAAATGTTTTAAACGTGTTGCTGATCACTTATTCCTGGACACTGAAAGACTCCAGTTTGCAAGTAACTATGCTGAAGTTGTTTTCTGCCTCCTATACCACTTTCACCCACCAACCACTGAAATGAAGTGTGATTTGCTATTTCAAGTCCACTTACAGGAGGCTTAGAGTTTCATCAACACATCCATGTATGGATGGTAAACCTGATGTTAAACATGACACAATCAGGTTTGGAAGTTCTTCAACATTGCCAAGAATGTTTCGCCCATATTAAATAGTCACGGATGCAATTAAACTGTAAATAATTAAAGCATGGAGGACATAATGAAAAGCATGTGTGAAAGATTTAAAAGGTTTCCTCAGTGTTGTATGAAAGGAGAGAAGGTTAGTAAAAGGTTTCCTGTTCTCTGTCAAAAAAGTGGAAAAAAAACACGGTATAGGCAGCCAGGCCAAGATAGTAGGGATGATTTTGTTCATAGCTGCAAGGAAGAAATTTAAGAATTAATTGTGGGCCTTAAGAAAACACTGACAGGCTGGGCGCGGTGGCTCACGCCTCTAATCCCAGCACTTTGGGAGGCCGAGGCGGGCGGATCACGAGGTTAGGAGATCAAAACCATCCTGGCTAACACGGTAAAACCCCATCTCTACCAGAAATACAAAAAATTAGCCGGACGTGGTGGCACATGACTGTAATGTCAGCTACTGGGGAGGCAGAGGCAGAAGAATCGCTTGAACCTGGGAGGCGGAGGTTGCAGTAAGCCAAGGTTGCATCACAGCACTATAGCCTGGGTGACAGAGTGAGACTCCGTCTCAAAAAATAAAAATAATAATAAACACTGACAAAGAATGTAGAAAATGGGAAGAGCAGAAAGAGTAACAGGAAAAGCCACCAGGAGAAAGTCTTCAATGTATTGTTCAAAAAATGACTTAATTTCTGAATATGTTCTGTCAGTAGAATAAAACCACAAAATCACACATAGGAGATTTGAGACCCTTTTAAGAAATATTTTGAGCTGTTCAAGACATTAAGACAGAAAAATAACCAGTACCAGGGCCTACACAAACCTTCTGAGCTAATTACTCCCTCAGTCACCAAGGCTGACTACTGGGGAGGCATCAAACTCTAACAACTTCCTGATAGTGTTTTCAGGGGAAAGGTAACACAATTTATTGAAATTATGTATTTTACTCATCTGAATGGTCTTATTATTCATTAAGCAGGTGCTACATCATTATCCTCATCCTTTTTCATTGCTGCATTTCTATTATCACAGTCATGAGAGAGAATAGCAAAAATAACCATGATGAAAAATAAGTGTTCAGGTTATCCTTCTAGAAATTAATTTATGCTACCATCTTGATGCTTTAAGTTCAAAATGCTATAAATAGTCCATATATATAGTCTTTATTACTATTATTCTGTATATAGTCTTTATTACTATTATTCTGTATATTCATGCTTATTATTGAGATGGAGTCTCGCTCTGTCACCATGCTGGAGCACAGTGGCACGATCTCGGCTCATTGCAACCTCCACCTCCTGGGTTCAAGTGATTCTCCTACCTCAGCCTCCTGAGTGGCTGGGACTTCAGATGCGCATCACCATGCCCAGCTAATTTTTGTTATTTTTAGTACAGACAGGGTTTCACCATGTTGGCCAGGATGATCTCAATCTCCTGACCTTGTGATCTGTACCCTTTGGCCTCACAAAGTGCTGGGATTACAGGCGTGAGCTTTAATCCTTCACTTGTCTATGGCAACAAGAGTCTTCTGCTATCTTAGCCTATTTACGGGTGTGAATTCCTTGGGGGATTATGCAGGACTACATCTGTGCCATTTAAAAAAAATGCCACTCACGTCTATGGTACTTTGAACCTGGAAAGTTACCTCTGGGACTTTCCATGAAAAAGGCCTATTGGCTTAGGTGCTTAGGGAATAAATTAATTGGCTTATTATTTTATAAGAAGTATTGAGTTCAAGTATTCAAGCAAATTTAAAGGGTAATTTTTACTATACTTTTCACGTCATTACTCCACTGAATTGTTTTTCTTAGAATAAAAAAGCAGCATTATTTTTGATCCATTTATAGCACAGGTCTAAAGCTGCAGATGATATAACCATCATCTAGAAAATCTGAGACAATCAACTGAAAAAAACACTAGAACAAATAAGACGACTTCGGCAAAGTAGCTGAGTATATCAGCAATAATAAATTAAGATATATAATAGGATGAAAAATTCTACTTACAAAACTAATACAAATTATAAAATACCTAGGAATATACCAACAGAGAACTAATAGACATAAAGGAGTCCTAAATATATGGACAGAAATATCCATTTCTGGATGGGAATAGTCAACAGTAAAAATATCAGTTCCCCTCAAACAATCCACAATCTACAATCCTAAGGCAATTCCAATAAAAATTCTAAGAATATTTACAGAGCCTTTTTTTTTTTTTTTTTCTTTTAGAGACAAGGTCTCATTCTGAGCCCAGGCTGGAGTGCAGTGGCACAATCATAGCTCACTGCACCCTTGAAATTTATGGAGCTTTAGACTCAGCTTAATCATATAGTTGAAAGAGCAAATGTCAGAAAATCCAAGAAATTTTTGAAAAAGAGGTAGAAGGATTTGCCATTATAGTTGGCAAAACATAAATTCCAAACAGATTAAAGATATTAACATTTTTTTTTAAAGTAAAGAAACTATAAAGAATTATGAGTACAGGCTGGGTGCAGTGGCTCTGGATCCCCTGTGGGATTTATAAAGAAGTTCACGAACTCGGTGGTGGCCACTGCGCAGACCAGACTTCGCTCGTCCGTGCGCCTCGCTCCGCTTTTCCTCCGCAACCATGTCTGACAAACCCGATATGGCTGAGATCGAGAAATTCGATAAGTCGAAACTGAAGAAGACAGAAACGCAAGAGAAAAATCCACTGCCTTCCAAAGAAACGATTGAACAGGAGAAGCAAGCAGGCGAATCGTAATGAGTCGTGCACCGCCAATATGCACTGTACATTCCACAAGCATTGCCTTCTTATTTTACTTCTTTTAGCTGTTTAACTTTGTAAGATGCAAAGAGGTTGGATCAAGTTTAAATGACTGTGCTGCCCCTTTCACATCAAAGAACTACTGACAACGAAGGCCGCGCCTGCCTCTCCCATCTGTCTGTCTGGCTGGCAGGGAAGGAAAGAACTTGCATGTTGGTGAAGGAAGAAGTGGGGTGGGACGAATGTGAAATCTAGAGTAAAACCAAGCTGGCCCAAGGTATCCTGCAGGCTGTAATGCAGTTTAATCAGAGTGCCATTTTTTTTGTTCAAATGATTTTAATTATTGGAATGCACAATTTTTTTAATATGCAAATAAAAAGTTTAAAAACTTAAAAAAAAAAAAAAAAAAAAAGAAGTTCACTCCACCTTGTAGTCTGGTAATTCAGATTAACCTTCCTCGAAAGCTTAAATTCTCTCTCTTTAAAATAAAGCTAGTTTAAAGACTGTTGGTAAAATAAAATATGAATATCTTCCAAATTGTCAGTATTAAATATAATTCAGACATTTTTGCCTTGAGTCTACTGGTCAAATTTATACTGTTTCTTCATGTTTTAAGGTCACCAAACTATTGCTCCTAAGATATTTTTAATATTTGTTTGATTTGTCTGAGCTTATGTTTTCGATTTTGAGCCTTTAAATTTTGTAGTCTACACAAGTGACCATGGTGAGGCCCAGGTACATATGTTTATCTTCAGTACCTGGGCCACCAGCTGCAGGCAAAGCCAAGCCCAAGTGCCTCCTGGCCATGCTGGAAGTGGTTGGGTCCTCCAGATCTAGTCTTACTAGCTCTGTCTAGGGCTCTGTACGTGGTACATAACACTTAAAATTGCTTCCTACTAAGTTTTATACTGGAAATTAATAAGAGTCAAAATTGTAACACATGTATAATTAAAACAACTAGATGTAAAGAAAAACAATTCTTATACAAGAAAGGCAGGATGCTTTTTGGTGAGGAAGGTTTTAAGAAAGACAAAAGATGTGTTATTTGTTTAAAAAAGTAATTCTGTCTAGTTTAGAGGTTATTTAAAGGTTTCATAATCAAGGGAAAAAATGAAATAGATAAAACTACATGGATAAAACAAATTAGGGAAGAAAAAAACCTTAAATAATTTTGCAAGTGGTTGTGAAAAATTTACGCAAATCTTATCTTGTGTGGTTGAAGCTGACTGAGAATGAATTTGTTTATAAGGTTTTATTAAAATTCACTTTAATAATAACATTGAGGCCGCGCACAGTGGTGCATGCCTGGAATCCCAGCATTTTGGGAGGCCGAGACAGGTGGATCGCTTGAGCTCAGGAGTTCGAGACCAGCCTGAGCAACATAATGCGACCTTGTCTCTACAAAGAGTACAAAAAAAGAAAATAATAATATACTGAATTTGGTTTTCTCCTCTGAACTAGATTTTTGTGTAGTATTAATAAAAAATAACAAGACTGTAGTTTACCTTTTGAGTAAGTTGTAAAACAGGAGAAGAAATAAATATTCTGTTTGCATCATGATGTCTTTATTATGTCTTTGGAATTTTTTTGGGAAAACGGGGTTGCTTTTCTATCAAAGAGTGAGGACTCTTGATTTCTGAAATCTTTTAATTATCACTGTGACTAAATGAATCTTATTTCATTTCATCACAGTGACCTTTGATATTATTTTTGATCAAACGTTTTAAACCTTTGACATAATTAACAGGCTTCCCCAAATCAAATTTCAAATTTAAGTTATGTCTTTTTGACCTTAAACTAACTCTTGGACATTCCAGAAGCACCCGTGGAAGTCCAAGCAAAACATACTAGACTTATTGGGCATGTTAAATTATGGGAAGCATTGCCAAATGAGAAATAATGTTTAATCATTTCCCAGAGTCCCATTAACATGAACACGTGAATATGTGTTCCAAAACTGCATGAAATTCCTTGAAATCTGATATGTGTTGGTATATGTTGTCAATCATAATTCTAACGTTAAACTGTTGTATGTCACAGAAATAACCAAATTTCCTTGTCAATTGTATCATTATTATTATTAACTCTTATCAAGTCTTTAACCATGGCCATTTTAAGACTTATGGTTACGCCGGGCGCGGTGGCTCAAGCCTGTAATCCCAGCACTTTGGGAGGCCGAGGTGGGTGGATCACGAGGTCGAGAGATCGAGACCATCCTGGTCAACACGGTGAAACCCCGTCTCTACTGGAAGTACAAAAAAAAATTAGCTGGGCATGGTGGTGCGTGCCTGTAATCCCAGCTACTCAGGAGGCTGAGGCAGAACTGCCTGAACCCAGGAGGCGGAGGTTGCGGTGAGCCGAGATCGCGCCATTGCACTCCAGCCTGGGTAACAAGAGCGAAACTCCGTCTCAGAAAAAAAAAAAAAAAAAAAAAAAAAAGACTTATGGTCCACAGTAAATTGCTTAATTCTAATATATCTTCAAAAAGATCCCCCTTAATTATAAAGGATACAGATAAAGAGCCAGATAGAGACATGTAGAGGGCAAGGTATTGGGAACAAGTGGATGCAGGGCTTCCATGCCCTCTCTGGACAGGCCACTCTCCCAGCACCGTGCATTCAGCAACCCAAAAGCTCATCAAATCTTGCTGTTCAAGAGTTTTATAGACCTTAACGTCCAGCACCCCATTCCCCAAAGCTCATGGATATGGCTAAAGTTCTAACCCTCTACACTCCCTTGGACTTTCTAGTGACCAGCTCTATCTATCCTGAGGCTGCCTAGGGGCCGTAACCTAACTCACCTCAGGTGACTAGCATACACTCAGGTGTGATCAAAAGGGGATCATTATGACAAAAAACACTCCTATCATGAGGGGGAGGGGATTAATGGATACAAATATGCAGCTTGATAGAAGAAATAAAACCTAACGTTAGATAGATCAGTAAGGTGACTATAGTTTATAATAATCTATAGTACATTTTAAAATAGCTAAAAAAGAAGAACTGGAATGTTTCTAGCATAAATACAGATATTTAAAGTGATGGCTATCCAAAATATACTGACTTGACCTTTAGAAATGATATGACTATTAAATTATCACATGTACCCTGAAACTATGTACATCTATTATACATCAGTTTAAAAAAATTTTTTTAAGACACTCCTATCATCAGGAAATCCAAGTGTTTCAGAAGCTCTGTGACAGAATCAGGAAAATCAATATATTTAGTACAATATCATACTATTTAATACATCATCATGACCCTGGTACCCTTTATAAAGCTTCCTTCCTAAAGCATTAGAGTATATATATTACCAAGTATATAAACCTTAAACTAAATAGTGCTTTAGTCTAATTAGTGTATTTACATACTTAGATTTTCCTTGAATCACAATTATAGTTATCACGAGTCTTAGACATCACCTAGTTTAAATATCTCAATTTAAATGAAAAATAAAAACCCTAAAGCTCAGAGTTAGAAATAGACATATCCAATATCACTCAGCTTATTACTGATAGTGCAGGGAGGGTTCTTATTTGTTTTCTCCTTCCTGTTCCAAACTTTTCAGTCTCTGAGCCTTTGAGTATGTTGTTCCTGTTACATTAATGTATTCCCTCCCATTCCTTTGTAAATCCTATTTTTCAAGACAAAATTTCATTTCATTTCTTTGAGACAGGGTCTTGTTCCATTGCCCAGGCTAGAGTGCAGTGGCATGATCACAGTTCACTGCAGCCTCGACCTCACTGGCTCAAGCAATCCTCCCACCTCAGCCTCCCAAGTAGCTGAGATGACAGGCACACACCCAACTAATTTTTGTAGTTTTGTAGAGAAAGAGTTTCACCATGTTGCCCAGGCTTGTCTCCAACTCCTGGGCTCAAATGATCTTCCAGACTCAACCTCCCAAACTGTTGTGATTACAGGCATGAGCTACTACATCCTGCCTCATTTCTTAATAAAGCAATTTATCCACCAACTAACTTCTTATACAGCTTTTTAGTTATCTACTTCTGATATTCAATTTTTTCACTTCAATTATTTTATGTCTACATTTCTACTTGGTTCTGTTTTACAGTCATCAGTTCATGATTCATAACTTCAAATTCTGGCTCCATTAAATATTTATTTTAAAAATCTTTTCTAATGTCTTTAGTGCTTGAATATAAATTTTTAGTCTCTTTCATAGCATAATTTTTGTCTATAAGCTCACTTTTTAAAAAATAAGAGCAATCTTTGATGGTGGTCCCATACATGTTGTGTGTTGTGGAAATCAACCTTTGGAGACAGAACTAAGTTTGCCTCTATATGAGATCTAGAGGATTTATAGGCTAAAACCAGTTTCTGCATTAGTTTATATGTTAGATGGTTACATACCTTAGGTAGAATTCCAAAGCCAAATTCAAACAAGTTGAAGGCTTAGGATTCTATTTACGGTGTGGGATGGATGGTTTAACTCTCCTCTCAACCCCAGTGAGGATACAGATCTCCCAGTCTTCATTTATGGAGAGAAAAGTGTTTCCCCAGTTCTCAGCTTCCCAAAATATGTCTAATTTTGGTTCTGAATGTTGAACAGGGCTTAGGAACCCAGTTTCCATCTCCTGGCAAGCAATACACCCTGGACACCCTAAGAAGTATTTATATACTGTATTTGTTCCCCATCTATCCATGGAACATTTGTTTTCAATTCAGCTCAATGCTATAGGTTTTTTCTTCATTCCTGCATGTGGAGATTTCTCTCTTGCTTTCAAACTTGGCTCTGTGTTCTTTCAATTTTACTTACCATCTCTATGTTTTTAGAGAAGGAAAGGGAGATTCCAATATGTGACTAACCAATCATCTTAAACTGGAAGCTTATTCAGTTTAAACCTATGTTATAATTATTTAGTCAACTATTGAGTACCTACCACACGCCAGGGAGGAATGAGTCCTATGGTTAGTACTGCTCTCATATTCCTACTTAACTCTACAGGAATCTGTGTCATTTTAGCTGCGATGAAACTTAACACCATCAGATTTGGTTTTATTTTGTTTCCTTTTTTATTGAGAGTCTCACTATCATTCAGGCTGGAGCCTCTTCTGGATTCAAGCAATTCTCCTGCCTCAGCTTCCTGAGTAGCTGGGACTATAGGCACACACCACCACACCCGGCTAATTTTTCGTATTTTTGGTAGAGACGGGGTCTCTCTATGTTGTCCAGGCTGGTCTCGAACTCCTGGCCTGAAGTGATCCGTCAGCCTTGGCCTCCCAAAGTGCTCGGATTATAGGCATGAGCTACTGCATCCAGCCAGATTTGGTTTTCTTTAAACAGCTAAAGCCTTCAACAGAATCTAGTAAATCACCGCCACGTAATATTCTTTTAATATTCTATTACCAGTAAGTTATAAAGTCCTAAACAAAGCTCTCTTTTGTGCTTTTTAAAAGAACTATATGCATGAACAAAACCAAGAAAAAGATCTTGGTCAGGTGCAGTGGCTCTCAACTGTAATCCCACCACTTTGGGAGGCCGAGGCAAGTGGATCACTTGAGGTCAGGAGTTCCACACCAGCCTGGCCAACATGGTGAAACCCCATTTGTACTAAAAATAAAAAAATTAGCTGGGTAGGGCGGTGCGTGCCTGTAATCTCAGCTACTCAGAAGGCTGAGGAATAAGAATCGCTTGAACCTGGGAGGTGGAGGTTACAGTGAGCTAAGATTGTCTCACTGCACTCCAGCCTGGACAACAGAGCAAGACTCCACCTCAGAAAAAAAAAAAAAAATCTAACTTATCCTTTCTCAATTTAAAATTAAAAAATAGACACATATTTGTATAGGCTTCCCAAGTTTTTTTTTTTTTTTTTTTTAATTTTAAATTTGTGTGGGTGTATAGTAGATATACATGTATGTAACCAGCACTGTGTACTTATGAATTATTTTCATTATCTGCATCTAATAAAGAATATCTATTAAATATGTACAATCTAGAATAACAAACAGTGGTAGAGCCTGCTTTGAGCAAACTCCATTGATTTTATTTTTAAGAGAGATAATTTACTTTATAAGATAATTCCTCATTGGATTTCTTTAAATAGCAAGATTTTTCAGGCTATTTTAAAATTTCAGGTTACTCAAATTTAACTTTGACACATCTTTCCAGGATTATGATTCATAAAAGGTCCTTGTCACTTTATTTCCGTTTATTAATGTACTGCAGAAAGTACCAGCAGTTGGCTCTACAAGTACAAATTCTATGTACATCAAGTTTCTACACTTTCAAAAATTATTAATCAGTATATTATTAATAATCTTAATTATAGCAGCACAGTGTTAATAATATATATTCCGGCCAGGCACGGTGGCTCCGGCCTGTAATCCCAGCACTTTGGGAGGCTGAGGTGGGTTGATCACCTGAGGCCGGGAGTTCAAGACCAGCCTGACCAACACTGAGAAACACCATCTCTACTAAAAATACAAAATTAGCTGGGTGTGGTGGCACATGCCTATAATCCCAGCTACTGGGAAGGCTGAGGCAGGAGAATCACTTAAACCCAGGAGGTGGAGGTTGTGGTGAGCTGAGATCGCGCCATTGCACTCCAGCCTGGGCAAAAAGAGCAAAACTCTGTCTCTGTATGTATGTATACATACATCTATATGTATACGTATATATACATACAGATACATATATATACATATAGACATATGTATATATACACATACAGACACACAGACACACACCCCTCCAGTAGCTTTCTCCCCAGAATCCCCAACATGGTGACAAAAGTACTATTAACAAAACTGGGATGGTTGACACTCTGCTAAGTGGCAAAAAACAAAAAGTTTGGTTTTAAAAATTGCCATTTAAAAAAGTTTTATTTATTTTTTTTTTAGAGACAGTATCTCAGGCTGGAGTGCAGTTGTATAATCATAGCTCCAGCCTCTGTGACAGATGATAGAAGGAGAACTATAACGGTGAGTGAAGTAAAAACAGGAACTAAAAGGAGGTGGGGATTCTAATTTTGAAGAACTATGTTAAAAAGTTGGAGTATAATGATGCAATCTCGGCTAACTGCAACTTCTACCTCCCGGGTTCAAGCAATTCTCCTGCCTCAGCCTCCTGAGTAGCTGAGACTACAGGTGCCCGCCACCATGCCTGGCTACCTTTTTGTATTTTTAGTAGACACAAGGTTTCACCACATTGGCCAGGCTGGTCCTGAACTCCTGACCTCAAGTGATCCACCCACCTCTGCCTCCCAAAGTGCTGGGGTTACAGGCATGAACCACCGCATCCAACCAGATGGCAATAGTTTTTTAAGACAGTTCTTAACCTTGACAGAATTAAAAATTGGAGATCTTATGTCTGGTCCCAATTGCCCCCAACACACACAGTTTTTTACTTGTCCTTGAAGTCCAAAAGTCTGGAAACCATTGACTTAGATGTCTCGTTTTTCTCACCAATGAAGTGGTGAAGGGGAAACTTGCAGAATCCTGTGTAGTAATGTTGACATATACATATTATTAATAGTATCAAGCCTTTAGAGTTTTATACTAGCATCACCATAAAAAGCTTGACTAATTGACTTGAAAGTTTGCTTAATAAAACCAATATCAAATAGTACAGCAGAATGGTCAAAGGGTGAGTTCTGGAGTCAAACTTCCTGGATTTAAATCCTGTTGCTAAGACCTGTAATCCCCAGCACTTTGGGAGGCCAAGGAGGGCAGGTTGCTTGAGCTCAAGAGTTCCCAATCAGCCTGGGCAACATGGCAAAACCACAACTCAACAAAAAGTTTAAAAATTAGCCTGGGGTAGTGGCACCTGCTTGCAGTCCCAGCTACTTCGGAGGCTAAGGCAGAAGAATGGCTTGAGCATGGGAGGTTGAGGTTGCAGTGAGCCATGACAGTACCACTGCACTCCAACCTAGGTAAGACTGAGACCCTGTGACAAAAACAAAAATGAAAACAAAACAAAATAAATCCTGGCTTTGCCATTTGCTAGCTCTGTGATGCTGAGTAAGTCATAACCTTCCTAATTTGCAGTTTTCTCATCAGTCAAATGGGAATGTTAAACCACAAAACCTATTTAATAGGCTTAAGATTTAAATTAGATAATCCATTTTAAGATGCTTATCACAGTGCCCTCTAGGTGCTCTAGAAATGCTAGCTATCATAAGCATTACTATTAGTAGTTATAAACTAAGATGGTCACAAGGCGCCTTCTAAATGCCTGCTAGTTTCTGCATCAACATCTTTTAATGATGAAATTAACATAAGAGGCTATAAGGATAATGATGATTAACATTTATTTAAAATATTACACATCCGCCAGGCCCGGTGGCTCACGCCTGTAGCCTAGCACTTTGGGAAGCCAAGGTGGGCAGATTCGAGGTTGGGAGTTCGAGACCAGCCTGACCAACATGGAAAAACGCCGTTGTCGCTACTAAAAATACAAAATTAGCTGGGCCTGGTGGCACATGCCTATGATCCTAGCTACTCAGAAAGCTGAGGCAGGAAAATTGCTTGAACCCAGGAGGTGGAGGTTACTGTGAGCCAGGATCAGCACCATTGCACTCCAGCCTGGGCAATAAAAGCTAAACTCTGTCTCAAAAAAAAAAAAATTTTAAATCAAATTGCTAGGTCAAGAATGAGCATTTGGATGGCATAAAGATACAGGCAACATCAAATGTCATCCTCAACAAGTATATACAGAATCAATATATTTTTCATCACTTTTGAAATTTGTACATATTGATCAAAGGAGGTATAATATGCAGCCATAAAATCAAAATGGTAGCTTTGAATAAAATAGTTAACTTCTAATAAAAGTTATCTTCTTATAAAGTCAATATAACTTTTATTTGGTGTGAATTTTGTCCTCTAACATTAATCCTTAGTAAATATAGGTTTTAACGTTATTTGTGTTTTAAAATATGGCTAGTTTGGAGGACACAGTGGCTCATGCTGGTAATCCCAACACTTTGGGAGGCCAAAGCAGGTAAATCACTTGAGGTCAAGAGTTCGAGGCCAGCCTGACAAACAGGGTAAAACCCCATCTCTACTAAAAATACAAAAAATTAGGAAGGCGTGGTGGCAGGCCCTGTGGTCCCAGCTACTCAGGAGGCTGAAACAGGAGAATAGCTTGAACGTGGGAGGCGGAGGTTGCAGTGAGCCGAGATCACCGTTGCACTCCAGCCTGGGCAACAAGAGAAAAACTCCATCTTAAAGAAAATAAAATATGTCTAGTTTGTCAGAAATTCACCAAAATAAATCAGGATTTTAAACTTAATATACAAATTATACAAATATGGCTGGAAGTTTTTAATTTTACAAAAGAAGTTTCCAATTAGTAAATGTGTTTTTTTCTTTATGAATATTTTGTATTTTCACAAATATATTAAAAGACAAAAACATAAACACCCTCTAAGGGTGTCACCCATAAGCAGTTCTTCTCAGGAATAGCTATTAAGCAGCAATACATTATTCTCAGGAGAATATTTCTACAGAAGCCTAGCCCAACATTTCCTACTAATGCATGATAAAAGTCTTATTAGGAGCCGGGTGCTGTCGCTCAGGCCTGTAATCCCAGCACTCTGGAAGGTCAAGGTGGGTAGATCATTTGAGGTCAGGAGTTCGAGACCAGCCTGGCCAACATGGTGAAACCCTGTCCCTATTAAAAATACAAAAATTAGCTGACCTCAGGTGATCCACCGCGTTGGCCTCCCAAAGTGCTGGGATTACAGATCACAGCCACAGCGTCCAGCTTATAGGTACTTAAAAAAAAAAAAAAAAAAAAAAAAAAAACTGTTTCTTTCATCTAACTGACAGAATATCTGTAAATTGATAATCAAAATTACGGATATATCATAGCTTAACAACATGTGGGAGTGGGGGTGCAGGATGCAGCTATGAAGTTAGACCACTTGAGTTTGAATCTAGGCTTTGTCACTTTAAAAAACTGTGGTCTTGGGCAAGTTACTTAACAGTCCTAAACCTTAGATTCCTAGTTTGTAAACTGGAAACAGTAACAGTATCCAACCTTAAAGGGTTATTTTGAGATAATCCGTGTAGAAACCAGCGCTCTGCCTGTCACTAGCAATTAATATGTGCTTCTATTGTTATCATTATCAATTGCAACACTAACAGAAATAGCAATGCTATTAACCGCTTTGCTTAGAGGTGATGGCCACAAGCATTAGGAAGATAAATCCACAGAAAGGAGATGATAAAACGTTTTTGTAAGGAAGTACTTCCGTTGAGGGTTGTAATTTGATCACGCTTCTCACCACAAGCAACATATGTTTTCTAGAATTATCTCCGGAACCAAAAAAGAAAGTCGAAACCTAGGCCCACCTTAGGTAATACCACACGCAGAAACAGTTATCGCCAGCGTGTAAGAAACACCTGCCAATCCCCGTCCACAGATGGCATTTCATTTGAATGGATGGAACCGGTCCAATCTTACATCTCTCCAGCCCGCAGCAAGTCTTTTTTCAAAGGGAGGAGCCACACACACAGCCTAACTCCTGCCGCCAACTCGGCCCAGATGAATACAGGAAACGTACCACAGGGGTTTCCAGCCACAAAAGTCCTACTGTGCAGGGGGCAGAAGCAGCAAGAAAGAGATGCCGGCGTTTGGGAAGCCCAGGGCCTCGCTCCCGGGCGGATGGGGCGCGCTCCGGCACCGGCGGGCGGAGGAACCGGGAAATCGCGCCGCGGCCGCTGGAACCGGGGTCGCCGCGAGGCAGCCGGTCCCCCGCCCTTAGCGCGGACTCCGCGGGCCTCTTTCCCTCCCCCAGCCCCCACTGCCAGGCCGGGACCGGCGCGGGCCGCACGCGCGGAGGCAGGAAGCCTGGACGGGGAAGGCCGGCGCCAGCTCCCCTCCCGGACCCCTGCCCGGGCCCCGCCGCTCCGGGCCTTACCAGAGGTCTCGCGCCGCGACAGGTGGTGCTGCTGGCGGAGAGGCCGCGCCCTACAGCCCGCTCTGGCGATGCTCAGCTCCCGCGCCGCCCGGCCCTCCCCTTCTGCGAGCCTTCCGGAGCCGGCGCCAGCTCAGGCTCGCACGGGCCGCCCCACAAGCGGAGGCAGCCTGCAGAGCGGCCGGGTGAGGGTAGGGCGCGCGGAGCCGGCCGGGTGCGGGGCTGGGCGGGTGCAGCCCACGGCGGAGACGGAGCGGGGCGGGGACCAATGGGAGGCAGGAATAGGCCGGAGGGGCGGGCTCCGCCTGGAGGCTTAGCTGCTGGCTTCGGGATTCCTCCCTTTCGTGCCTCCCTCAGCCCGGCTCCTGGAGGTTACGGTGCTGAGGCAGGATGGGCGCCCTCGTGGACGCGATGCTGAGGGTATGAAAAGTGCAGTGCAGACGAGGAGGAGCTTTGCCGCTCCCTGAAGGAAGCAGTGACTGGCCGACCGCGCCCCCCCCGCCCCCCGCACTCGCGGCCCGGGGGTCCCAGTCTCCGAACCCTCGGAGGCCAGGAAAGCTGGGAGTTGGGGTCGTCCTGTCTGAACCACAGAGGAAGGGGGAGGACGGAGGGCAGGAGGCAGCAAAGGAAGGAGGAAGAGGACTCAGGAAATCCGAGGCTTCCGCACTTCAGCTACGCTTTCAGTTTCCGAGCTGTTTTGTGTGCGTAGGACTTACTCTTCTGCAGAATTCTTCGCCAGTCCTCATGGCTGCTGGCACGGTTATTGGCCTGCGGGGAATTTACCAATCACCTGTGTTGTATTTGACCGGAGCGTAGAAAGTTACCACAAGACAAAAGTATGCCAGATTGCAGGGTCATTTATTATGCCGGCGACCACAGAGGACTCACCTCTCTCCAACCTGTGGTGCCAAAAGGAGGGTGCCATGATTTTTTATACCCGAAAAATCACCTTGGGAGTGGGGGTGAGGGGCGGGGATGGGGATGATAAGGTTTCGGACATTTCAAGGGCTAGGGGATTCTGTGATTCACCTCCTGGGTGGAGACAAGGGTGGGGGTCTCCGGACATTCCAAGGGCTAGGGGATTCTGTGATCCACCTCAGTGGTTTACAGAAGTCAAGATATACATTTGTTTACACATCACAGATTTTAGCAGTTACTGATAAGAAAAGGTAAGCAGCTTTACATAGTTTTGAAGAACCTAAAAACAGTTTTGCATTTTATAAAATAGTTTTGCTCCGGTTCTGGCTCTAGGCCAGCACAATATCACACCTGCACCGTCACAGTCCCCATAAATAGATGTTGAATGTTGTGTCTCAGAGAAGCACCGGAACACTGTATTGTCTTGTCCTTGAAAGTAGCAGGGACCGTGCTTTCCTACATCCCTACCCCGCACCGCCCCTCCCCCACGGTTGTGACATGAGAGGATATTTACTCACCCTTATTTCACAAAATGTTATCACCAAAAATTATTTGCTGTAATGAATTTGTGTACTCTTAAGGCATGGTCATGGCAATTTCAAAAATAAGATATAAAAGATAAAAAGACAAGGCAGAATAAAATTAAAAGTGATGGAAATGTAGGATTGAGAGAATGGAGTGGAAGTAGCGAAGAGTGAATTGCTCCCTCCTAAACTCTGACAATTATGTAAAATCTGGGGCAACCGCCCCTCTCTGAACATTGAAGGGTGTGGCAGGTGATAACCCATAGGTGCGGTTGCGGCCACCACAGGAAAAGAGGTTATAAATATGCATGACCTAAAGTATCCCTGCTTGCCAGAAACTTAAGAGGCAGCAAGTTGGATGAAGGAAGCGAAACACTACAAGTGTATTTCTATATAAGCACTTCATTAGTAGAGGTGAAATCCTTTCTCTTTCAAAGTTGTGGGGTTATGGGGGGTGGAAAGGAAATGGGGAGATGTTAGTCAAAGGGTAAAAAGTTTCAGTTAGGAGTAAGTTTTAGGAATACCACACAGCATGGTGACTATAGTTCATAATGTATATTCACAATGGCTAAAAGAGTAGATTTAAAGTATTCTCATCAAAAAGAAGTATGTGAGATGATGGACATGTTGGCCTAATTTGATCATTTCACAATATATTGAAACA
Source organism: Sapajus apella (assembly GCF_009761245.1). Classification (NCBI taxonomy): domain Eukaryota; kingdom Metazoa; phylum Chordata; class Mammalia; order Primates; family Cebidae; genus Sapajus; species Sapajus apella. Next base: position 3,816,401 of record NW_022437049.1, on the reverse strand, counting down.
TTACATTGTATCCCATTGCATATAGGATACACATTTTTTTTTTCTTTTGAGATGGAGTCTCTCGCTCTGTCCAGGCTGAAGTGCAGTGGCGTGATCTTGACTCACTGCAACCTGGGCCTTGTCGGTTCCAGTGATTCTCCTGACTCAGCCTCCCGAGTAGCTGGGATTACAGGTGCCTGCCACCATGCCTGGCTAGTTTTTGTATTTTTAGTAGAGATGGAGTTTCTTGCCATGTTGCCCAAGCTGGTCTCGAACTTCTGTCCTCCTCTGCCCACTTCGGACTCCCAAAGTGCTGGGATTACAGGCATGAGTCACCCGCGCCCGACCATAAGTATATACAGTTATTGTTTGTTAATTTAAAAAATTTAAGAACAGTTTGTCCTGCATTTGAATAATCCCAAGTTGAAGGTTGTAGAGAGCTGTTATGGAGGGAACTTATTTTGCTTAAATTGAAGTCAATTCATTCCTTATTAAATACCTGCTACTGTCAAGGAACAATGCTGTTTTCTGGTCTGCTCTGACAACAGATTCTTTGGCTCACTCCTGCAATCCCAGCACTTTGGGAGGCCAAGGCGGGCCAATCACCTGAGGTCAGGAGTTCGAGACCAGCCTGACCAACATGGAGAAACCCCGTCTCTCCTAAAAAAAAAAAAAAAAAAAACAAAATTAGCCAGGGATGGTGGCACATACCTGTAATCCCAGCTACTTGGGAAGCTGAGGCAGGAGAATCACTTGAACTGGGGAGGTGGAGGTTGCGTGAACCAAGATCGCACCATTGCACTCTCTCCAGCCTGGGCAATAAGAGTGAAACTCCATCAAAAAAAAAAAAAAAAAAAGCCAAATTCATTAGCCTTAGCCACTTCCAGTGATTGGTCAAAGACTTTCTTTTCTTTTTTTTTTTTGAGACAGAGTCTTACTCTGTCTCCCAGGCTGGAGTGCAGTGGTGCGATCTCAACTCACTGCAACCTCTACGTCCTAAATTCAAGGGATTCTCCTGCCTCTGCCTCCTGAGTAGCTGGGATTACAGACGTGCATCACCACGCCCAGCTAATTTTTGTATTTTTTAGTAGAGACAGGGTTTCACTATGTTGGTCAGGCTGGTCTAGAACTCCTGACCTTGTGATCCACCCACCTTGGCCTTTCTAGGTGCTGGGATTACAGGTGTGAGCCACCGCGCCCAGCTGGTCAAAGACTTCCTAGTGAAAACAGAACTAGCTTTTTCTGCTACTGTGCACACAGTCACCACAGAATACAATACTTCACCTCTAGTCACCAAAATGTGTGCGGGTTGCTCCTCACCAACAACCAACTCTTCAGCTGTGACCTGCTGGGTGTCCAGTAATTTAACTCAATTCTGATACTATCTACTAGGAGATAGCATCACATTGCACAGGTTGAAGGCTCAGTCTCACAAACTGCCCTCCACTTCAGATGCCAGTCACAAGCCCCAGGTTGCCATTAGCCCATCACTGAGTTGTATTAATTTGCTAGGATGGCTCACAAAACTCAAGGAAATGCTTTACATACACTATAAAGGATGTCATAAAGGACACAGATGAACAGCCAGATGGAAGAGATGCATAGGGAAGAGTGGCAAGGGACGTGGAACTTCCACAGCCTCTCTTAGCTTATCACCCTCCAAATGCCTTCACGTGTTCAGCAATCAGGAAGCTCTTTGAACCCTGTCCTTCTGGAGTTTTATGGAGGCTTCCTTACATAAGCATGATGGATTATATCATTGGCCATTGGAGAGCAACTCAACCCCTGTCTCCTCTTCCTTCCCAGAAGGTCACCGGGCAGGGGATGGAGCTAAAAATTCCAGTCCTCTAATCACATGTTTGGTTCCCCTGGCAACCAACGCCCATCCTGAAGCTATCTAGGAGCCCACCAAGAGTTGCCTCATTAGAACAGAAGATGTTCCTGTCACTTAGGAAATTCCAAGGGATTTAGAAGCCCTTTCTCAGGAAGCACGACGGAACCCAAATAAACATTCCTATTCTATCACAATGTCACAGGGTTCTTTTCCTATACAATATAGTGACATATGGCTATTAAGTATTTGTAATGTGGCTATTTTAAGTTGAGATATACACTGGAGTTACAGACAGTGCAAAAAAATGTAAAGAATGGAAATATCTTGATTTTTAAAATATTGATCACATGTTGAAATAATATTCTGGATATTTTGGGTTCATGCAATATATTATTAAAGTTATCTTTTAAATCTCTTTTTACTTTTTACGTGTGGCTACAGAAAATTTAAAATTATACATGTAGTTCCCATTTGTGGCTTGCATTATATTTCAGTTGGACCATGCTGGTTTAAGGTAACCCTGTTAGAAACACATACAAGGAAGCTGATGGCTGGGGCATATTCTAAGGGAGTCAGAAGAATAGAAGAGCCTGGGTTCTTCTCCAGCACATACACATGCATACCGGAAAAGTTAATATAGCAACCTAACATGTTCCTTTCATGTAATAGCTACTGAGTGACATATTACATTTTTTGGGCTCTGAGCAGTGAAAGGGCAGGAAAAAGACACATGTAATTGGAAAACATGAGTAATCATTAATGGAAACATAATGTCTAAAATCTTCTGAAGTTTCCCTCTGCTGGTTTCTACAGGCAAGAATTAGACTGGCAGATATAACTCCTGGGTTAAATAAAGTGGTCATTACTCTGCAACTGGTTGTGAATTTTCTATGATTGACAACAGATGGGTGGAAAGTCATTCACATACTTTAAACACAATACTCATCTTAAACTTTGAAAAATACTGTGCTTTCTTGAATTTACCTTTTATCCCCTACCTGTCTAGCATTCTTGCTTAAATTGAGCTATTTCATCTTTAAATGATGCTATTTTGTGCTGGGCAAGGAGGCTCACTCCTGTAATCTCAGCACATTAGGAAGTGGGAAGATTGCTTGAGCGCAGGAGTTCGGGATCAGCCTGCGCAATATGGTAAAATCTCATCTCTACAAAAAAAAAAAAAAAAAATTAGGCCTGATGGTGCATGCCTGTAGTCCTAGCTACTTGGGAGGCTGAGGTGGGTGGATTGCCTAAGCTCAGGAGTTCAAGATCAGCTTGGGCAACATGGTGAAACCCCATCTCTACTAAAAGACAACAACAACAAAAAAAAGTTAGCTGAGCGTGGTGGTGCGTGCCTGTAATCCCAGCTACTGGGGAGGCTGAAGTGAGAGAATTGCTTGAACCTGGGAGGTGGTGGCTGCAGTGAGACAAGATTGGACCACTGTACTCCAGCCTGACAGAGTGAGACTCTGTTTCAAAAAAAAATGTTACTTTGATCCAGTAATAGTTATAGTGAGACACTAAGATGTTTCACCAGTTAATGCTTAAAAGCACAAGAGGAATTATATACATCCCTAGGTCTCCAGAAATAATGTTAAGTGTGTAGTTATTTTTCAAGTATAGAATTTTTAAAAAATGAACACGAAGGTCTAATATCTCTGTCGGGGCACACAGAACCAAAACAGTATTATGATTATCCTTGCTACTATTGCTACTATTCTACTACTAGTAGTTTATATTTGACATCCTCAATTTGACCTAATAAGAGTTAATGAGCTATTCTCAAGAAGGAAGTGTAGATGAAGATCTTATGATAGGAACAAGATTTTTGTGCATTTTAACAGTAACTGTTAGAAATGATTTTTAGCTGCAAACAACAGAAAACCCAATTAGAGTCGATTTATACAAAAGGGGCTTATATCACAAAAATATGAGAGCAGGATTTAAGGCTAAACATGGCTCAATCATTTTCTGGATATTCCTTGAGAGAAGGAAACAATCTCTTCTAAATGCAGGGTCTCTCCAGTAAATTTAGATAAAACCCGACAATTTTCGACTAGAAATATGGCTGAGAAGGAAATATAACTCCAAGCAGAGTGTAAGTTACCTATAAATTAAGACATCCCAATTATGGATAATTAGGGAATGATAGAAGGAAGGTTATTTGAATTCCTATGGGGTGGAGGTATGGGGCAGTGTGTGAAAATTATCTGGACAAATGCCTCAGTTCTTCAAAATTTTTTGCTTTTGTTTTATTTTGTTCATTTACTTATTTACAACAAAGGAAAAAGCACACTTTGGGAGTGTGGAATATTTGAAATCTAGGGCCAGTTCTCACACTGTTTTAATAGAAGGCTGGATGTCTTTTTCTCCTGGTACGTGGACACAATTAAACTCTCCCTACCTATCTCAAGGGCATTGAAGAGAGGAATGAGATGAAAAATATGCAAGAATTTTTGCAAAGTTTAAAAGGATACAGATGCAAACAAAGTATTCTCATGCAGGCTATCTGCCTAGCATGTAGATGATATTCAATAAATAATAATTACCATTCACTGAGCACTTACTATTTACTAAAGTTGCTTTAAGGCAGCTAATGTATTTTATCTGTCTTTACCTTTTTTTTTTTTTTGAGACAGGATCTCACCCTGTTGCCCAGGCTGGAGTGAAATGGCATGATCTCGGCTCACTGCAACCTCCATCTCCCAGGTTCAACCAATTCTCCTGCCTCAGCCTCCTGAGTAGCTGAAATTATGGGCATGGACCACCACACCCAGATAACTATTGTAATTTTATTAGAGATGGGATTTTGCCATGTTGACCAGGCTGGTCTTGAACTCCTGATTTCAGGTGATCCACCTGCCTTGCCTCCCAAAGTGCTAGGATTACAGGCATAAGCCACTGCACTCGGCCCACCTCATGTATATATTGAAATTATTTAATTGTCCTAACAACACTATCGAGTAGATATAATTATTTCTGTTTCTTTTTAAATTTCATTTTATATTAGAGATGGGGGATGTTGCCATGTTGCCCAGACTGGTCTTGAACTCCTGACCTCAAGGAATCCTACCATCTTGGCCTCACAATGCATTGGGATTACAGGCATGAGCCACTGTGTCACCCGTTTTTGTTGTTGTTGAGATAGCATATTTTGCTCTGTCACCCAGGCTAGAAGTGCAGCTCCAATTGTAGCTCGTTGCAACCTTGATCTCCCAGATTAAGCAATCGTCCCACCTCAACCTCCCACCTAACCTCCCAAGTAGCTGGGACTACTGGCATGCACCACCACAACCAGCTAATGTTTTTTATTTTTAGTAGAAACAAGGTCTCGCTATGTTGCTCAGGCTACTCCTGTACTCTTGATCTTAAGCTATTCTCCCACCTGACTTCCCAGAGTGCTGAGTTTACAGGCATGAGCCACCATACCCAGCTGGTAGGTATATTTGCTATCCCCATTTTACATGTGGGAAAACTGAGGACTTAGAGGTTGATTCATCCAAGGGTACCACTAATAAGTGGAAAGAGGATACAAACTACACTGCACAGAATGAGTATTTTAAAATATTTTTATGTACAGTTCAGTATCTTGGAAAGACTTGAAAGTAAGCTTGAAACATTATGTCACCCCACTCCCCAACCTGGGAAAGCCTTCGCTGCTGTAAGCTGTCAACTAAAAACTGCTTCATAACTCAAGGACAAATTCTAATCTCACTTCTTCAGTGGACACTGGTGTAATAGTATGTAAATACACACTGGAATCTCCAGGGAGCTTTAAATAAATTGATGCCTACCTTATGACAATAAAATAAGAATGTTCCAATGTGGGTCTCCAATACCCATGTTTCTTTTTTTTTAATTGCATTTTAGGTTTTGGGGTACGTGTGAAGAACATGCAAGATTGTTGCATAGGTACACGCATGGCAGTATGATTTGTTGCCTTCCTCCCCGTCACCTATATCTGGCATTTCTCCCCATGTTCTCTCTCCCCAACTCCCTACCTCCCACTCTCCCTCTCCTGTTTCACCCCGACAGACCCCAGTGTGTGATGCTCCCCTCCCTGTGTCCATGTGTTCTCATTGTTCAACACCCACCTATGAGTGAGAACATGCGGTGTTTGATTTTCCATTCTTGTGTCAGTTTGCTGAGAATGATGGTTTCCAGATTCATCCATGTCCGTACAAAGGACATGAGCTCATTGTTTTTGATGGCTGCATAATATTCCATGGTGTATATGTGATTTTCCCTGTTCAGTCTATCATCAATGGGCATTTGGGTTGCTTCCAGATCTTTGCTATTGTAAACTGTGCTGCAATGAACATTCGTGTGCATGTGTCCTTATAATAGAACGATTTATAATCCTTTGGATACACACTTAGTAATGGGATTGCTGGGTCAAATGGAATTTCTATTTCTAGGTCCTTGAGGAATCACCACACTGTCTTCCACAATGGTTGAACTAATTTACACTCCCACCAACAGTGTAAAAGTATTCCTATTACTCCACATCCTCTCCAGCATCTGTTGTCTCCAGATTTTTTAATGATCGCCATTCTAACTGGCGTGAGATGGTATCTCAATGTAGTTTTGATTTGCATTTCTCTAATGACCAGTGTGATGAGCATTTTTTCATATGTTTGTTGGCCTCATGTATGTCTTCTTTTGTAAAGTGTCTGTTCGTATCCTTTGCCCACTTTTGAATGGGCTTGTTTGTTTTTTTCTTGTAAATCTGTTTTAGTTCTTTGTAGATTCTGGATATCAGCCCTTTGTCAGATGGGTAAAAATTTTTTCCCATTCTGTTTCTTAATAGTCCTAATGTATTTCTGTTTTACATACATTTTATACAGCATATATTAGAAACTCCATGAGAGTAGAGATTTATAAAAAGTATTTCTTCTCGTATTCCTAAGTCCTCACATATGACTGATGCTTGATTAAAGGATAAAACTGTTTTACTGTGCAAGTCAGTGTTGACATCTAATGCAGGAGTTCTCACAGTGTGGTTGGAGGCCATCATCATCATCATCACTGGGAACTTGTTAGAAATGTAAATTCTCAGGCCCTACCCCACAGCCACTAAATCAGAAACTCCAGGGTTGAGACCCAAGGGTCTTCCTTTTAACAAGTCTCCAAGTGATCTAGACACACACTCAAACTAAGAACCACTGTTTCACGGGGCACAGTGGCTCACACCTATAATCCCAGCACTTTGGGAGGTCAAGGCAGGTGGATTGCCTGACCTCAGGAGTTTGTGACCAGCCTGGACAACATGGTAAAACCCAGTCTCTATTAAAATTTAAAAAATTAGCCAGGCGTGGCAGCGTGCACCTGTAGTCCCAGTTACTCGGGAGGCTGAGGCAGGAGAATTGCTTGAACCTGAAAGGTGAAGGTTGCAAGTGAGCCAAGTTGGTGCCACTGCACTCCAGCCTGGGCGACAGAGCGAGACTCCATCTCAAAAAAAAAAAAAAAAAAAAAAAAGAAGAGAACCACTATTTGATGTTGTGCATTGATCAAGCATTCCTCAGGGCATCATTTATTTTTCTGTATTAAATTCCTGCTGAGAAAAGGTAATTGGGAAATAGGAATGAAAAAGACACATCATTTACCATCAAGGAGTCTACATTACGATATGTAAACAAAGTACTTACCCATATAAATATTTAAACAGGCATTGTGTTATTAAATATTTACAGGTGAAGTGATACAATCATGATGTTTGTAATGAGATTGTTGAAGTTGGATGAGGTTTTGTTGTTGTTGTCTGCTTTTTTTTTTTTTTTTTTTTTGAGACAGTTTCAGTCTTGTCACCGATGCCAGAGTGCAGTGGCACAATCTTGGCTCACAGCAACCTCTGCTTCCCAGGTTCAAGCAATTCTCCTGCCTCAGCCTCTTGAGTAGCTGGGATTACAGGTGGATGCCACCACACCTGGCTAATTTTTGTATTTTTAGTAGAGACTGTGTTTCACCATGTTGGCCAGGCTGGTCTTGAACTCCTGATCTCAGGTGATCTGCCTGCCTTGGCCTCCCAAAGTGCTGGGATTACAAGTGTGAGCCACTGCACCCAGCCCCAGTTGAGGTCTTTTTGGGGTTCATTATACTACATTTTCTACTTTTGGATTTAATCAAGCATTTCATTATAAAAAGAGTTTTCTTTTTTTTTGGCACTATGTGAAAAAGAAGCTCAAAGTGCTGTAGCAGTTCAAGAGAAGCAGTTAATTCTTAAATTTGGATTACCTCAGAAAGCTTTGCGGACATCAGAGCCTTGGCTCGAGGAGAAAAGTCCCTTAAATAATATTTTATCAGCTGGGTGAGGTGGCTCACGCCTGTAATCCCAGCACTTTGGCAGGCCAAGGGGGGTGGATCACTTGAGGTCAGGAGTTCAAGACCAGCCTGGCCAATATGGTGAAACCTGTTCTCTACTAAAAATATAAAAATTAGCCAGGCATGGTGGTGTATGCCTGTAATCCCAGTTACTCAGGAGGCTGAGGCAGGAGAATCACTTGAACCTAGGAAGTGGAAGTTGCAGTGAGCTCAGATTGTGCCACTACACTCCAGCTTGGGCAACAGAGCAAGACACCATCTCAAAATAAAATAAATAAATAAATAAATAAAATATTGTAAACAAATAAACTATTATCTACTACAGGTCACAAATTATTATCTATAATTCCAAAATCCAAAAAGGTCATTTCAGTAGTGCCAGAATTTATTTGGTGACAAATAAGAATTTATCACAAGGCTATCTATAGTCTTTCTTTCCCCAACATAGTGTAACTATTTATTTATTTCTCCTCAGAAATGTTAATGTGCTAATGAGGCACTGCTCCGCATTGCATGGTGGGTACTATGTAACATACAGTAAATGCTCAAAAGTGTCTACTTCTGAAGCCCCGCTAGCTCCATGAAGCATCATTCATTTGTATGATCAAAAAGTGAAGCTCTTCTTGTGGTACTAGAAATTAGGGAAAGGCTTTGTGTAGTTCTCAATTTCAATTTTCCAATTTCTTTTTAATTAAATACTGCTTATTATAATGACTGAAACCTAAATTTATTGTGAATGAGAAACAATTATGGCATTTTATTTGTTGTTGACACAGAAATGACTCATTTGAGTTTTAAGAACTTAAACTTTGCTGGCTGAGGTGACTCACACCTGTAATCCCAGCACTTTATAGGACAAGGTGGGTGGACTACTTGAGCCCAGGAATTCAAGACCACCTGGGCAACATGGCAAAACCCCGTCTCTACTAAAAGTAGAAAAATTAGCCAGGCGTGGTGGCACACACTTGTAGTCCCAGCTACTTGGGAAGCTGAGGTGGCAAAATCGCTGGAGTCTGGGGTGCAGTGAGCTGAAATCAGCATGCCACTGCACTCTAGCCTGGGCCACGGAGTGAGACCCTGTCTCAAAAAGCAAAACAAAACAAAACAAAACACTCTTTAAGGAAATATTTGTGTTGACAGAAGTCACTAAAGTGGTTACCATTAAGATGGGTTGGCTGGAAAGAGACATGAAAATTTCTAGAGGCTGAAAACATTCTATCTTTCAGTCTGGGCAATGGCTACACAGGTGCGTACATATATACAAATTCATCATGTTTGAAATGTATGTACTTTACATAGCTCATGCATGAATTTTATATCCACCCCAATAAATATATAAAATAAGCCATTTGCATTGTGCATTGCTGTTTCTTTGGGAGTAAAGGCTCACTGCCACTCTGTTGTGAATCCAATGGGCTTCCTCCTTGGTGTCTGATACTGAACTCTCCAAGAAAAAGGAGAGAGCCATCCTTGACATATTCTTGGTTGCCCAGAATAAAGCTCACCAGGCCTTGTCAGCACGGTCAAATGGACTTGCAGACAATACAAACAAAGCTGGGCCCAGAAAGAAGACACAAGTTCTTGGAAGAATGATGGATTATGAGACAGAGGATCAGGTAAAACAAGGTGCCAAGGCCCAAATGAACATGAAACCAGAGGAAGGCAGGAGTGTGGATTAGTTGTGTGAATTCTGTACTGTTGAAAATTGAGGCTGCTATTTTGGGCTTTGTTTTCAATTCAGCCTATTCACCTGTGAATGCGGAGGTGCCTTAAAGTGGCAGTCTACTGGCACACACCTGGACATGTGACTTCCCTGTAAAATTCTTCCATTGGCAAAGTGTAAAGCAATATATGTGCCAGTTATCTCAAGATGGGCATATATTCGTCAGCTTTTCTCAAAATTAAAGGAAGATGCCTGGAAAAACTTTTGTATCAGGTTATCAGTTGCCTTGAAAATAGAACGGCCGTTTCTATTTTTTTTTTTTTTTTTAAAAGATGGGGTTTCACCATGATGGCCAGGCTGGTCTTGAACTCCTGATCTCAGGTGATCCACCCACTTCAGCCTCCCAAAGTGCTAGAATTATAGGTGTGAGCCACCTGGCCCGGCCTTTTTTTTTTTTTTTTTTTTTAAGGTATGATCTTGTTCTGTCACCCAGGATGGAGTGCAGTGGCCTAATCATGGCTTACTGGAGCCTCAATCTCATGGGCTGAAGCGATCCTCCCACCTCAGCTTCCTGAGTAGCCAGCACTACAGATGCACACCACCATGACCAGCTAATTTTTGTATTTTTTGTAGAGATGGGGTTTTGCCATGTGGCCTAGGCTGGTCTCAAACTTCTGAGCTCAAGGAATCTGCCCTCCTTGGCCTTCCAAAGTACTGGGATTATAGGCATAAGTCACCCTGCCTGGCCAAAATCCATATTATTGAGATTTCAGAGAGTTACAGAAGGTTATTCTCTTTGTAATGAGAGAAGTATATATGAGAAAGATCGTCGGTTTTAGGTTGACACATTATCTACTGCAAAAGCAGACAGATTATGCTACTCACATCTTTAGATTTGTATAACTCAATCTGCTTTAGAATAGAAGATATTAATAATGAATACTGACTGCACCACTGAGAATTATTCTCTAATAAATTAGGATCATTAAAAATCCAAACTCTTTACAAACTACAAACTCTTTACAAGAGTTAGTAAACAGTGTATCTAAAGGCATTTTTTTTTTTGTTTGTTTGCTAGACACACTGCAAAAACAAACCTCTTGTCAGCCTGGTGAAAGTAAGACATAAAAGCATTTGGTGTACGTAAGTACAATCATTGAGAAAAAATCATGTGTTCCTTAAATACAGTGAAGTGCTAATGGTGGTAATTCCCTCCAAAAAAGTACTAACAGTTCTTTTTTGCAAAATGAAAGCAAATTGATTAAGAAAGTAAAAGAATAAAAGCACAGCTACTCTATAGATAGAGCAGCCCAATTTTTATATAATTAAAATAAATACGAGTTTCAAGCTGTCTAAAGAGTAAACTAGTGCAATAAAAAGCAATGTCTTCATTATCAAAATATTTTAAGAAAAGTTCTAGAAATTTTATTTTTTTTTTTTTCAGAGACGGGGTTTCACCATGTTGGTCAGGCTGGTCTCGAACTCCTAACCTTATGATCCTCCCACCTCAGCCTCCCAAAGTGCTGGGATTACAGGCGTGAGCCACTGTGTCTGGCCTAAATTACAGAAATTTTTGTGAAGAATAAAGAAGTTAACATGACAAGTTTATTAACAATAGAAGAGCCTTTATTCCTTAAGGAAAAATAGCATGTTGATATTTATGGATATCATTGTACTACATTTGATTTTTTCCTTTGGGGTTTAGGTCATGTGGAGGGAGTAAAGCAAAAATTGACTAGCATCATCACATTGTGGAAATACCCTCTTCTTTTATGAAAAGTAGTTCAGTCTTGCCGAGGTCCCACCCCTAAAATCTTCCTGAGTTGTAGCCTGCTTATTGTTACTTATTCCAAATCCTAGTCCTACCTCCATCACTATCTAAAACTCCTTACCTGAGGACTCCAGAAACAGCAATTCTGGCATCACTAGGCAGCCTGCTAGAAAAAGCCACTCTCAGGCTGGCACAGTGGCTCACACCTGTAATCACAGCACTTTGGATCACACAGGCAGATCATGAGGTCAGGAGTTCAAGACCAGCCTGGCCAGCATGGTGAAACCCCGTCTCTACTAAAAATACAAAAATTAGCTGGGCATGGTGGTGTGTGCCTGTAATCCCACCTACTGGAGAGGCTGAGGCAGGAGAATTGCTTGAACCGGGATCCGGGAGATGAAGGTTGCAGTGAGCCAGGATCACGCCACTGCACTCCAGCCTGGGTGACAGAACAAGACTCTGTCTCAAAGAAAAAAAAGCTTGCTGCATCAGGATTTCCACTGCAACAACATGCCCAGGGCACAGTAACGTTTGAGAAACATGGAGGACCTCTGAAGTTCTACTCACACTGCTGTAAGTAGATTTTTGTTTCTAGATATGGGATAATGAGAAGCCCATGGTATGCTCTTTACCTTCAAAAAGTTCCTGTGCCAAGGCAAATGCACAGCTGCTCTTCGTCTTCCTGCGCTGAGAATATGCTATGCTTAAACCACGAGCATTACAATTTTATTGTTCATTCCCTAGATGTGTAATAATGAACTAAGCACCAAATAGGATAGAAACAGTTTCTGGCTGATGTCTGGGAGGAAAAAATCCCAAGCATATTTACCTCGATTGTCCAAATAGTATCTCTGGTATCTTGAAGACACTCTCCATAAGTGTCTTTAATAGACCCTGCAGGCTTCAAAGTTCTTAGACTACGTGAGTTTGAAAAGCTAGCTCTGAGATTCTGTCTCTTGGGGGCAGTTCAGGGACATTTTTCTATAAAGTGTTCATGATTTCTCTGGCCAAGAGAGCAATTACAACAGGTGTAGTAATTTAAGGACACCAAAATGGATAAATTGTATTTGATCATCCAATATCTTTTCATACTAAGCAACAAATGGTAAGTTCTTTTGCACATGGGATATCTGAACCCAAAAACAACTTTGACATTGTACGAACCACAGAAGAAACCTCCTAGGTGTGCCTTTCCTTCCTATAGTTTTTTTGTTTTGTTTTTTTGAGACAAGGTTTTCACTCTGTCACCCAAGCTGGAGTGCAGTGGCACAATATTGGCTCACTGCAACCTCCGCCTCCTGGGTTCAAGAGATTCTTCTGCCTCAGCCTCCCTAGTTGCTGGGATGACAGGTATGCATCACCACACACAGCTATTTTTTTTTTGTATTTTTAGTAGAGATGGTGGTTTCACCATGTTGTCCAGGCTGGTCTCGAACTCCTGGGCTCAAGTGATCTACCCACCTCAGCCTCCCAATGTGTTGAGATTGCAGGCGTGAGTCACTAGGCCCGGTCCCAGTAGTTTTTGACTTTAAATTTGCTAGCCTTCTGAAGTGCTTTCTGAATTGAATTACCTCCCACACCAGACTGCACTCCTGTACTGAAGATCCTTCCAAATGATCTTCTCATGGCCGTTAGTTACCTTAGGAAAGTCTGTGGAACTGCAAGACCTCTCTAGAGGTTTGACTCAATTCCAGTGTTTCACGTTGAGACTTGACAATTTTGGGGTCTGCACCGGCCTCAGCAATTAACTTGGAGCATTCCTGATAAACAGGCATCCAAAGGAAAGTGATATGTCTTTCCTTCCTTGCACTTGAACCACATGTTCTGCTTAACCCATGAGCAGTACATTTGTATTGTACTATTCACTAGATGTGTGGTAATGAACAAGGCATGAAGTAGAAAGTTTCACCAAATAGGATAGAGGCAAAGTCTCTGGCTGATATCTGGAAAAAAATCCCAGAATGGGAATTGTACTTAGATTGTAAAACCAAAATTGAACCAAAAATATAACTTAGATTGTACAGAAGGATATAGACTAAATTGTTATTCCTAAATAATACTACTTTGCATGGTGGCCCATGCCTGTAGTCCCAGGTACTTGGGAGGCTGAGGTGGGAGGATCGCTTGAGCCCCGGAGTTCTGGGCTGTGGTACGCTATGCCAATCAGGTGTCCACACTAAGTTCAGCATCAATATGATGACCTCCCGGGAGCGGGGGACCACCAGATTGCCTAATGAGGGGAGAACTGGCCCAGGCTGGAAACGGAGCAGGTCAAAATTCCCGTGCTGATCAGCAGTGGGATCGCGCCTGTGAATAGCCACTGCATTCCAGCCTGGGCAACATAGCGAGACCCCGTCTCTTAAATTAAAAAAAAAACACTACTTTGCAAAAAGGGTAATCTAGATTCCAGCTTATTAAGACCACCAATGGTGCAAATAGAATTTTTTGTTCATATCTTTGTGCCTACAACTAAAAAATGATGGCCTAAAACCTTTTTTCATAAATTAGTAGATCAAGGGTTTCCTAACCTTTGTGGTGTGCTGGACACCACTGGCAGTCTGATGAAGCCTACAGACTCCTCAGAATGTTTTAGTAAATGCCCAAAACAAAATACATAGCAAAAAATTAGCTGGGTGTGGTAAGACGCGCCTATAATCCCAGTTATTCGGGAGGCTGAGACAGAAGAATTGCTTGAACCCAGGAGGTGGAGGTTGCAGTGAGCCAAGATTGTACCATTACACTCCAGCTTTGTCAACAAGAGCGAAACTCTGTCTCAAAAAAAATACATAGAATAACCACAGAATCCAATTACAATTAAATAAAGTCACCAGAATAATTTTTTAAGCCCGAGTTTCTGGTATAATAATATATATGCTACTTTTTAATACATTAAATAAAAGTCTAATAGAGGCTCTAATAACTAGTAATAATGATATTTCAAAGCATTAGGTTGGTGCAAATGTAATGGTAGTTTTTGCTATTACTTTCAATGGCAAAAAACCACAATAAAATTTGCACCAACCTAATGTCTGCAACAACTGTAAAGTGACATAAAAAATTTTGCAATTTCTGGGCCAGATGCAGTGACTCACGCCTGTAATCCCAGCACTTTGGGAGGCCCAGGTGGGTGGATCAGCTGAGGTCAGGAGTTCGAGACCAGCCTGACCAACATAGGGAAACCCTGTCTCTACTAAAAATACAAAAATTAGCTGAGCATGGTGGTGTATGACTGTAATCCCAACGACTCGGGAAGCTGAGGCAGGAGAATTGCTTGAACTCGGGAGGCAGTGGTGGCAGTGAGCTGAGATCACGCCATTGCACTCCAGCCTGGGCAACAAGAAAAATTGCTATCTATCTCAAAAAAAAAAATTGCAATTTCTGTTAATCCTAGCAGTTTGTTCCCTACATTCATAATTGAAGAAAATGTTAAATTCCAGTTAGAAATTAGGGTAAATAAATACAGATGCTCCTCAATCTTTGATGGGGGCTACACCCTGAAAAACCCAGCCTAGGTATGTTGACAATACATTTAATTCACCTAATCTACCGAACATTATAGCTTAGCTTCACCCACCTTCAGTGTGCTCAGAACACTTACATTAGCCTACATTTGGACAAAATCATCTAGCACAAAGTCTATTTTGTTTTATTTTATTTTTGAGATGAAGTCTGGCTCTGTCACCCAGACTGGAGTGCAATGGCGTGATCTCAATTCACTGCAACCTCTGCCTCCCAGGTTCAAGCGATCCTCCTGCCTCAGCCTCCAGAGTAGCTGGGATTACAGGTGTGTGCCACCACGCCCAGCTATTTTTTGTATTTTTAGTAGAGACAGGGTTTCACCAGGTTGTCTAGGCTGATCTCAAACTCCTGACCTCAAGTGATCCACCTGCCTTGGCCTCCCAAAGTGCTGGGATTATAGTCATGAGCCAACACGCCTGACCACAAAGCCTATTTTATAATAACATGTTGACTTTCTCATGTAATTTGTTGAATACTGTACTGAAAGTGAAAAACAGAATGGTTGTATGGATACTTGAAGAATGTTTTCTGCTGAATATATATCACTATCCCACTATAATAAACTTTAAAAATCTAAAGTCTGAGACTGTTTGAGTATTTTTCCCAGTCCAAGTTCACACACCACCTATGGTTAAGAACTCTTAAAAAAAAAAAAAAAGAAAAGAAAAAAGAAAACTTAAAAAAAAAAAAAGGCACATGTTCTCAGGACCTCCTGAGGGCTGTCACCAAAAAAAAAAAAAAAAAAAAAAAGTAAGAACTCTTGTACCAGGCTCTCAGTTTTTATCTAAGTTCAACTAGGAACCTGTTTTACCCCTGTTAGCAATTTATGAGTTCAACTTGTGATCATGGAAAACAATTTCCCATAGCAATTTCTTTTGTCAGATCTCCAATTTCAAGGTGATGTGGGGACATTCTCCATCAACAGGTGTTTGTGGCTTTCAGTAAACTCCACTCTTTCAATTTATTCAGCTTTGCCAGAGACAATGTTACATTACCTGGGCTTTCCAGTAACTGGGTGAATCCACACTATGACACAAATGCCGGTTTAACTGATTAACATTGCAGAGATTGCTTTCAAGTTGAAACTGGCCAAATTTCCCAGACTCTGATGTTTATAATTTAGGAAACTTGTCTTAGTTATTTTCTGTTCCATGTGAAGAGGACTTTGTTCATGTCTCTTCTTGTGCCAGGGGTGTATATTGTTAGGCAGGTCAAGAAAGTAATTTATTACTGACATACTGACTTTCAGAATAATTGCTGTAGGCCAGGCAAGGTGGCTTAAGCCTGTTATCCCAGACTTTGGGAGGCCAAGGTTAGGCGGATCGCCTCAGGTTGGGAGTTCGAGACCAGCCTGACCAACATGGAGAAAGCCCATCTCTATATTAAAAATACAAAAATCAGCCGGGCATGGTGGTGCATGCCTGTAATCCCAGCTACTTGGGAGGCTGAGGCAGGAAAATCGCTTGAACCGGGGAGGGTGAGGTTGCAATAAGCCAAGATCGTACCATTGTACTCTAGCCTGGGCAACAAGAGTGAAACTCTGTCTCCAAATGAATAAATAAAAAAGAATAATTGCTGTAGAATATGTTTTTGAAGGCCTCTCACAAATAATTTTTTAAAAAGCAGCTTACCCGCCGGGCACGGTGGCTCACGCCTGTAATCCCAGCACTTTGGGAGGCCGAGGCAGGTGGATCACGAGGTCAAGAGCTCGAGACCATCCTGGTCAACATGGTGAAACCCCGTCTCTACTAAAAATACAAAAATTAGCTGGGCATGGTGGCGCGTGCCTGTAATCCCAGCTACTCGGGAGGCTGAGGCAGGAGAATTGCCTGAACCCAGGAGGCGGAGGTTGCGGTGAGCCGAGATCGCGCCATTGCACTCCAGCCTGGGTAACAAGAGCGAAACTCCGTTTCAAAAAAAAAAAAAAGCAGCTTACAACTTTATTTTTGGTATAAAAATATATTTTAGCTTCTTTTGTGAAGAAAAATGACACACACACACACACATATCTGTCACCCAGGCTGGAGTGCAATGGCGTTGTGATATTGTGCTGGCCTAGAGCCAGAACCAGAGCAAAACTATTTTATAAAATGCAAAACTGTTTTTAGATAAGTTGAAATGGCTGCCCCATTCTCCTTACAATAACTGCTGTCCTTGGCCTCTGTAAATAGAACTGCTAGTTTGTTCTTCAAAACTATGTAAAGCTGCTTACCTTTTCTTATCAGTAACTGCTAAAATCTGTGACTTCTATCACCACCCAGACGATGTGTAAACAAATGTATATCCTGACTTCTGTAAACCACTGAGGTGAATCACAGAATCCCCTAGCCCTTGGAATGTCCGGAGACCCCCACCCTTGTCTCCACCCAGGAGGTGAATCACAGAATCCCCTAGCCCTTGAAATGTCCGAAACCTTATCATCCCCAACCCCGCCCCTCACCCCCACTCCCAAGGTGGTTTTTCGGGTATAAAAAATCATGGCACCCTCCTTTTGGCACCACAGGTTGGAGAGAGGTGAGTCCTCTGTGGTCGCCGGCATAATAAATGACCCTGCAATCTGGCATACTTTTGTCTTGTGGTAACTTTCTACGCTCCGGTCAAATACAACAGCGTGATCTCAATTCACTGCTACTTTCACTTCCCGGGTTCAAGCAATTCTCCTGCCTCAGCTTCTCGAGTAGCTGGGACTACAGGCATGTACCACTATGCTCAGCTAATTTTTGTATTTTTAGTAGAGACGGGGTTTCACCAAGTTGGCCAGGGTAGTCTTGAACTTCTGACCTCAGCTGATCCACCGCCTCGGACTCCCAAAGTGCTGGGATTACAGGTATAAACCACTGTGCCTGTCCCTTGTTTGTATTTTTTATATTTTATTTACATTCTCTGAATAGGCATTAGTGGGCAATAGTCATCTTTGTGTAAGGTTGGGAAAGGAATAAGATTTAATTGAGATGGAGTCTCACTCTGTCATCCAGGATGAAGTGCAGTGGTGAGATCTCGGCTCAATGCAACCTCTGCCTCTCAGGTTCAAGCAATTCTCATGCCTTTTGCCTCCTGGGTAGCTGGGATTACAGACATGAACCACTATGCTGGCTATTTTTTTTTTTTTTTTGTAGTTTTAGTAGACATGGGGATTCACCATGTTGGCTAGGCTGGTCTCAAACTCCTGACCTCAGGTGCTCCACCAGCCTCAGCCTCCCAAAGTGCTGGGATTTACAGGCGTGAGCCACCACTCCCGGCCTCAGCTGTGAAAATATTCAAAAAGCATAATGCCAACAGTGAGGAAAGGGAAATGGAATGGTTCTCTGGTCACAAATCCTGTGACTCTCAGCCCATTCTGTACTTACTGGGGCAGAAAGGAGAAGTGAGAAGAAAATATGAGAAATAACATTCTGGGGCTCACTGTACTTTATCCAAATGGAAGAGCTTAACTCACCTCCTTATTGCCAAGCCATTTCCACAGCAGCCTACAGAGCTAGTGGAAGTCAAGATCAAACTGCAGCAGGTTGAGAGGCAGCAGACTGCTACCAGCAGAACCTAGGAGTGGAGGTAATTTGAAGACCATCAGGGTGGACATTCCTAGCAGGCAACTGGTGAAGAGATGAGTCTGAAGTTCAGAAGAAAGGTCTGCATTGGACAAATGGATTTGGATGTCACGGGTTTATAGGTAGTTGTTGGAAGCATGAGAGTTTACTCCTGGAAAGCTGGGACTCCTCCTAGAAAGTGAATTTAGTGAGAAGAATGGTGAACTCAGGACAGAGGCTCATCATCTGTGTATTGTCTCTTGGCTCCAAATCTGTCCTTCTAGGCTCTGTTCTTTGAGGCTATGGTTGAGGTTTGCAAACTGTTTTCTCCAGTCTCCCACTATTTCTGGATGTGTCTGTGAGGGTGTTTCAGGAAGACATTAGCATTTGAATCAGTAGGCTCAGTAAACATTTGCTCTCAGGAATGTGAAAAGGCATCATCCAATCTGTTGAGGGCCCGAATAGAACATAAAGACAGAGGAAGAGAGACTTTGCTCTCTGCTTGAGCTGAGACATCCAGCTTCTCCTGTTTTTGGATGTCCATCTTCTGCTCTTGCATGTCAGAGATCCTGAATCTTGGGCCTTTGGACTCTGTGACTTACACCAACACTGGCACTCCCGCTCACCCTTTCCCAGCCTCCCGTTCACAGGCCTTTGGCCTCAGATGGAATTACACTGAAGCAGGAGCGACCTCTCGAACACCGAACTGGGAAGGAAGAAGTATTTATTATTATTACGGCCGGGAGCCAGGCGACAATTTGTCTAAATGACCAAGCTTGCCTAACAAAGAGAAGCTCTGCCTTTATATAGGCTTAAACTTTAGATATTACACATGAAAGAATCTTAGGTTTACTGCCTTAGAAATTACAAGTGAAAGGGTCTTGGGTTTACAGTTTTAGAAATCACATATGAAAGGGTCTTGGGTTTACAGTTTTAGAAATCACATGTGAAAGGTTCTTGGGTTTACAGCTTTAGAAAGCACATGTGAAAGCGTCTTGGTCGATGGAGGAGTGGGGTGAGGATTTGATCTTGTTTAAGTAAAAGCAATGTCTTCTGGAGAGATTCCCCCACACCATGCCTGCTATTTATAGGAAGGTGATATAGGAGGTGCCAGTTGGCCAGCCTTTTCTTCTATTGAAATGCAGTGTGGAAGTCAAGGGGGAGGTGATCCTAGATGCCTGGGTCTCCTTCCTCAATACCAGGGGGTTTCCTTGCTTTCTAGCTTGCAGATGGCACATTGTGGGACTTCTCTGCCTCCATAATTGTGTGAGCCAACAAATTCCCTATCTACCTATGTATCTATGTATCTATGTATCTATGTATCTATCTATCTATCTATCATCTATCTATCTATCTATCCATCCATCCATCCATATGCTTGCCTATCTGCCTCTCAGCCTCCTTCCTTCCTTCCTTCCTTCCTTCCTTCCCTCCCTCCCTCCCTCCCTCCCTCCTTCCTTCTCCCTCTCTCTCTCTTTTCTTGGTTCTGTTTCTCTGGAAAACCCTGACTCTAATTCCCTAATTCAAGGGTCAAAGCCCAGCTGTGCGGTAAGGGAGATGGGGTCTCTGAGAGCCTCTAGAGGTGGGGGTCAGCATCATCTCTTTGTTTTCCAGCCCCGGGAGTGGGAGTGGCTTCCTGCAGTTACTGATCTGAGCTACCTCAACACTCCACTGTATATTCTTTCAGCTTTCCAATGGGTATTTCATCAATTCCCTGTGCCGAACACCTTCTTTTTACAAGGAAATTTCTGTTTTTCTGATTGGACTCTGATTCAGACAGAAGGCGATGGAAGGGTAAGAAGGGTGCCAGGAGGACCGGAGGGGAGAAGAAAGACTGTGTCTCATGGAGACAGTGGAGCAGGGAGCTTCAGGAAGGAGGCAGTGATGGCCTTCAAAACATGGAGGACACCATATGATCCGGCAATACCTCTTCTGGGTATATCGCCACGAGAATTGAAAGCAGAATCTAGAAAAAGTATTTCTGTGGCCATGTTCGTAGCATTATTCACAATAGCCAACAGGTGTATGCAACCCAAATGTCCATCAAAGGATGAATGAACAAAATATTGTTCATCCATGCAATGGAATATTATTCAGCCTTAAAAAGAAAGAAATTATAACACATGCCACGACAGTGTTTAAGTGTACAGCTCAGTTGTGTTACATATATTCACATTGTTGTGCAAATTCTATACCCATTAAACAACAGCTACCTACTCTCCCCTCTCTTCCAGCCCCTGGCAACCACCATTCTACTTTCTATCTCAAAGGATTTGACTACCCTAGATGCCTCATGTCAGTAGAATCATACAGTATTTGTCTATTTGTGTCTGGCTTATTTCGCTTAGCATATTGTCTTTAATGGGTATAGAATTTGCACAACAATGTGAATATATGTAACACAACTGAGCTGTACACTTAAACACTGTTCAGACAGTGAATTTTTATGTTACGTGTATTTGACCAAAATTTATTTTTATTTTATATATTTATTTCTTTGAGATAATGTCTGGCTCTTATTGCCCAGGCTTGAGTGCAATGGCACTATCTCGGCTCACTGCAACCTCTGCCTCCCGGGTTCAAGCGATTCTCCTGCCTCAGCCTCCTGAGTAGCTGGGATTACAGGTGCCTGCCCCCATGTCCGGCTAATTTTTGTATTTTTAGTAGGGACGGGTTTCACCATGTTGGCCAGGCTGGTCTCGAACTCCTGACCTCAGGCGATCCACAGGCGATCCACCCACCTTGGTCTCCCAAAATTCTGGGATTACAGGCATGAGCCACCATGGAAAGCCTTTGACCAGAATTTAAAATAAAAAATTTTAAAAAAGGAGCAGAGGGGCCCAGGAAGATGAAAGTAAGATGTGTCAATTAGGAGGGCATTTAAGATCTCAGCGGTATAGTTTCAAGAGCCAGTGGAAGTGAAAGACTGCAGCAGCTTGAGAAGCAGGTGTGAGGTGAGGAAGTCAAGGCACTCTCTCTTTTGAGAAGTTCGGAAAAGCAGGGATGGAGCAGTTGCGGGGTGGAGGAGGGGAGGTTGGAGCACGTTAGAAGCTGACAGAAAGGAGGCAGCAGAGGAAGAGAGATGACACCCAGTGGTGGGAAGGAACAGAGTCCTGGGAGGCCCAGGAGGGCAGGGGCTGGCCTTGGACAGGAGGGACAGTGGCTTCTCTATTGAGGGGAGGGAAAGCAGTGGCAAGGTTGTGGATGTTGCTACATTTATAGGTAGGAGGGTGATGGAGAGGGACGGTGTGATGCTCTCAGGGTTTTTCTATGAAATAGGAGGCAATGAGGGAGAGACCCCGGGCAGGGGAAGAATTGAGGGGTGCTCGGGGCCCAGCTGAAGTTGGAGATTGTGAGTATTCTCTGCAAGACTAAGAAAATTTCCTCTGGCAACTATGCAAAGGTGAAGACAGGTTGTAACATCCAGCCAGGCTTGCGGTATCATCTGAGATACTACAGTGACATCTATACTGCCCCAATGGGGCACAGGGGAATCAAAGGCACAAGTAGGCTTTGGATGATGAGCTAAGGCATCTAGGGTTATCTGGGGAGACAGAGATGTCTGGAGGAACTAATAAAAAAGACTGGGAGACCAGTACTTTGGGAGGCTGAGGCAGGAGGCTGGTTTGAGCCCAGGAGTCCAAGACCAGCCTGGGCAACATAGTGAGCCCCAATCTTTACAAAAAAATGAAAATAAAAGTAAAATTAGCCATGAGTGGTGCTGTGCAACTGTAGTCCTAGCTACTCAGGAGACTGAGGCAGGATTGCTTGAGCCCAGGAATATCCAGTTATACACCCAGTGCTCCAACCTGGGTGACAGAGTGAGACCTTGCCTCAAAAAAAAAAAGAAAGAAAAAGACTGGGAGAAAATAAAAATATCAAGGGATTGATGTTTCTAAAAAGTCAAAGGCAAGCTTGGCGTGGTGGCTCATGCCTGTAATCTGAACACTTTGGGAAGCTGGGGTGGACAGATCACCTGAGGTTGGGAGTTTAAGACCAGCCTGACCAACATGGAGAAACTCCATCTCTACTAAAAACACAGAATTAGCCAGGTATAGTGGCGCATGTCTGTAATCCTGGCTACTCGGGAGGCTGAGCTGAGGCGGGAGAATTGCTTGAACCTGGGAGGCAGAGGTGGCGGTGAGCCAAGATTGCGCCATTGCACTCCAGCCTGGACAACAAGAGGGAAACTCCCTCTCAAAAAAAAAAAAAAAAAAAAAAAAAAATGTCAAAAGCATTCAGGTGTTTGTAATAGGAATGAGAGAACTGGAGGCCTGGAAAGTTGGAGAGTTGTAGTCAGAAAGTGAGGTTTGAAGTGGAGGAGTTGCCCGAGATGGCTGAGATCCAGTGTGATCCAGAGGGAGGCACCCAGTGAAGGTCACTGTTCTTTATGTGAGTCAGAATGGAAAGCAAGACGTGAGCCAGGTCAGTACGGAACATCTGCAATTGGATATCCTACCATAGCTCAGATCCAAATCAAAGCCAGTGTATTTCCCCTCTATGGGCCACTCCTCCCAGCAGTGCCATTTCTGTAAATGCCACTTCTGTAGATCCATAATGTCATGAAGACAACCTGGGACTTGGAGTCAGGACGCCTGGATTCACATCTGCTCTACCGCTTACTAGCTATAGACCACGGCAATTCTCTCAATATCCCTTAACTTGATTACCTCTGTAGCATCACTCTAAAGACCACATTTAAAGAGCACATGAAAGCATTTAAGTGGATAACTAGGCATAGAATAAGAGGCTGGGCGTGGTGGCTCATGCCTTTAATCCCAGCACTTTGGGAGGCTGAGGCGGGCAGACCACCTGAGGTCAGGACTTCGAGACCAGCCTGGCTAACATGGTGAAACCCTGTCTTTATTAATAATACAAAAATGAGCTGGGCATGGTGGTGCACATCTGCAATCCACTACTCAGGAGGCTGAGGCAGGAGAATCGCTTGAACCTGGAAGGTGGAGTTTCAGTGAGCTGAGATTGCACCACTGCACTTTAGCCTGGGAAACAGAGCAAGACTCTGTCTCAAAAAAAAAAAAAGAAAAGAAAAAAGAAATAGAATAAGTGTTCAATAGATGTCAGTGGAACCTGAAAAGGACTTTTCCTTCCTCCCCTATGACGTATTTGTCACCAAGACCTGCTTCCTGTCTTTGCATTGTGTTCTCCAGCTTTTTTTCATTGTCACATCTCCTAACTGGCCACCTGTCTCCCTCCTCTTCCAATGCTTGTCCACCTTACAAATAGTTGCTTCACTTACCTTTCCAGTTTTTTGTTGTTGTTGTTGTTGTTAGTGAGACGGAGTCTCCCTCTGTCACCCAGGCTGGAGTGCAGTGGTGTGATCTCGGCTCACTGCAACCTCCACCTCCCGAGTTCAAGCGATTCGATTCTCCTACCTCAGCCTCCTGAGTAGCTGAGATTACAGGTGTGCGCCATCACACTGGGCTAATTTTTGTATTTTTTTTTTTAGTAGAGACAGGGTTTACCATGTATGCCAGCCTGGTCTTGAACTACTGACCTCAGGTGATCTGCCCACCTCGCCTCCCAGGTTGGGATTACAGGCGCTGTGAGCCACCACACCCAGCTAACTTACCCTTCAAAAACAGCACTTTGACCGCACTCAGGTCAAGGTAGTACAAAGAAGCACCACACCTTAAATCAGAAGTCTGGGTAAACATTTCATTTCTCCCGTTTTAGGATCTTCATCTTTCTTGAGTGTGGGGAGGTACAATAAAAAGCCAGTACAGCTAGTGCTCGACTTACGACCACGGTCGGGCCCACGGACCGGTCATAACACGATTTGGTCGTAAGTTGAGTAGTCTATATGTACAGTTGAAATGGTGCATGAGGAGATGGTAGAGCTGCCGGAAGCTGGTCCGCACTGTCGTACGCCCAGCTGGGCAACTTTTGCGCTGCCAGACGCGGAGCAGTCGCGGCTAGCGATTGTGGTCGTAAAGTCGAATGGTCGTAAGTTGCATAGGTGGTAAGTCGATCAATACCTGTACTGGTGTAAAGCAAGCTCAAGTTCCTGGAGCTGGAGAGCCCAGATGAAGACCTGGAATTAATCCCCCATCAAGGTATTCACTAGAGGCATTATGGTTGGAGGACCTGAAATAATTTGATTCACGTGTAGATCGAACCTGATGGCTGCCCTGTTATCTTGCACAATTCTTAGCATACTGTGAGGCTTAGATGACTGGACAAGTGCTTTGTTCAAAATTTAAAGTCCATTGTTTCCCTCCTTACCCACCAGCCTCCCCCTCTTCTACCTCTTCTACCTCAAGGTCAGATTTCACAGCCTGTCTCTCCAGACTCTCCACGAGTGGGTCCTGTTTGATTCCCACCCAGTTCTATTCCCCACTGAGCTGCTAATTTGTTTTCAGGTGTTAGTTTTGCCCAGGCCATTGCCCTTAGGCTCTTTTGTACTTTCCTGGGATATAAAAAGGCACATGTTCAGAATCTTCACTACTGTGAGTGAATTCCTCTGCCACTGCTTGAATACTAGAAATGGCCTATTGGTGCCAGGCACGATGGCTCATGCCTGTAATCCCTGCACTTTGGGAGGCTGAGGTGGGTGGATCACCTAAGGTAGGGAGTTCGAGACCAATCTGACCAACATGGAGAAACTCCATCTCTACTAAAAATATAAAATTAGCTGGGCGTGGTGGCACATGCCTGTAATCCCAGCTACTTGGGTGGCTGAGGCAGGAGAATCACTTGAACCCTGTAAGCAGAGGTTCATTGCACTCCAGCCTGGGCAACAAGAGAAAAACTCTGTCTAAAAAAAAAAAAAAAATTACCTAAGTAAGTTTAACATTTGTCCTTCTTGGAAGGTGAAGTGAGGCTTGGACAGGTGAGTGAATGAGTCCCTTCAAGACTCATTGTGGCGAGGGCCACACTACCAGGCAGAACTCACTTGCGTCACCCACCACACTGGCAAGGTGGTCATCAGTCTACAAAATGCCTTTCTTCAGCATCCTGAGACACGGCTCAGATCTCATAGTTCATTAGTCAGCACCTTCGCAGTTGACTCATCAACTGCTCTGAGATCTAGCACTCTGGGAATTTCAACATAACCCTTCCCTCAACCTTGCAAAGCTCTAAATCTAATCTCTGACCTCCTTTGCTGGGGAGCTTGAATATGTTGCTTTATCCTTCTGGCTTCCTCTCCTCCTCTGACTTACAGGGAACACAAAAGAATTGATTCTTATGAAAAGTGCCAAGTAGGCACTACTACACAGTTATCTGAAATATAACTCACTTGGATGTATAATGAAAGCTCTTTTCTGCATAGATTAACCTCTGGACTGAGGATATGATTGTATGATAAATGATTAACATCGTTTCTGGGCTGGGCGTGGTGGCCCACGCCTGTAATACAAGCACTTTGGAGGCCAAGGCGGGTGGATCAACTGAGGTCGGGAGTTACAATCCATTCTGGCCAACATGGAGAAAACTCATCTCCACTAAAAATACAAAAATTAGCTGGGCATGGTGGTGAATGCCTGTAATCACAGCTATTTGAGAGGCTGAGACAGAAGAATCTCTTGAACCAGGAAGGTGGAGGTTGCAGTGAGCCAAGATGGTGCCACTGTACTCCAGCCTCGTGACAGAGCAAGACTCTGTCTCAAAAAAAAAAAAAAAGTTACCTAACTATAAAAAAAGTTGTTGACTAAATTCACCAGTAGTGTATTAATGAATTTTCTTTCTTCTTTATTTCTTTATTTGAGACAGAGTCTTGCTGTATTGCCCAGGCTGGAGTGCAGTAGTGCAATCTTGGCTCACTGCAACTTCCTGGATTCAAGCGATTCTTGTGCCTCAGCCTCCTGAGAAGCTGGGACTATAGGCACATACCACCATATCCAGCTAATTTTTGTATTTTTAGTAGAGATGGGGTTTCACCATGTTGGCCAGGCTGGTCTCTAACTCCTGGACTCAGGTGATCTGCCCACCTCAGCCTCCCAAAGTGCTGGGATTCCAGGTATGAGCCAATGCTCCCAGCTGGATTAATGCATTTAATAAATACTTCATTAAGTAACTTTATGAAAAGGAGTGTGCTAGGCATTGAAAAGGATATAAAATTCAATGACACTGTCCTTGGCCATATGGAGTCTATATGGATATAAAATTTATAAGTTTATAAGGATATAAAAGGATATAAAAGTTTATAAGGATATAAGGATAAAAAGTTTATAAGGATATAGAATTCAATGACACTGTCCTTGGCCATATGGGGAGCTTCATGGAAGTGCCAAGAATAGGGTGAAAACATTTCAGGAAGGGAATATCAAGGAAGGCTTGTGTAGTAGATGTCATTTTAACTGAGCCTTGAAGGATAGTTATAGGTCTGATAGGTGGAAATGAATTCCAGACAGAGAGATAGATGTGAAATCTTAGAGCTTGTTCTGTTAGCAGGAAAACAATGTAAACAAGATTAGATTGGCAGGTTGGAGCTCAAATGTGGAAGCTTCAATACCATGCTAAGTAATTTGGCCTTTGTTCTGTAAGCAATGGAGAGTTAGTAAGAGTGTTGTGGGGTGGCAAGGGGACGGGGTGACAGTAGTGACATGATCAAAATGTGCTTTAGAAGTATCATCCTGGAGTGACATCAGGAATCATGTGACCACATAGGAGGGTAGAGCAATACGCTAGACTAGACCAGGGGAATGGGAATGGGAAGGAAGAGATGGAGCACAGAGCTTTGCAAGTTTGACAGAGAGAGGGAGGCATTTTTCTAAAGTTTTAAGAATAGTTGTTTTTTAAAAAAGATGTGAGAAAATGGAGAGTGATCATTCTTTGGTCAGGCAGAGTAATAGAATCAGGGAAGCTGGGCATGGTGGCTCAGGCCTGTAATCCAGCACTTTGGGAAGCTAAGGTGGGAGGATCACCTGAGGCCAGGAGTTCGAGACCAACCTGGTCAACATGGTGACAACCTGTCTTTACCAAAAATGAAAAAATTAGCTAGGCGTGGTGGCGCATGCCTGTTGTCCCAGCTACTTGGAAGGCTGAGGCAGGAGAATTGCTTGAACCTGAGAGGCAGAGGTTGCGGTGAGCTGATATTGTGCTACTGCACTCCCTCCTGGGCAACAGAGCGAGACTACATATTAAAAAACAAACAAACAAAACACAAAAAATGGAATCTGGGAGAGTCTTAGAAATGCAAATGAAGTGCTTGATAAAGGGCAGCCTGTGTGTTCTGCAAGCTTGCACTGTCCTGGGTTGAAGGTGAGGTCAGAAGGAAGCAGGTGATGAGGCACTGGTGAGCTTCCCTTCAGAAACAGAAGCTAACTATGAGTTTATTTATAGTTTACCACTGGTTTCTGTGCCATGGGAGTGGTGATAAAACTCTCCCTAGGAAAAGGGACTGGATGTTCTTTTCTTTGACTTAACTTTGGCTTTGATGATAACTCTTGGATGAGGAGGGGAATCCTGGCTTCGACCCTGGAGGTTTTAGCAAAGATGGGAGGAGACCGCAACAGCTGAGTAGGCCCAGGAAGGAAACAAGCTTTGGGGTTGAGTAGCGGAAAGGTCTGTAAGGCCTCCCAGCCTGGGAAATAGATGCACTTATCAAGGAATGAAAAACCAGAAAGAAAAGTAGCCCAGCGTGTGGAAAGGTGAAGGGTTCTATTTTGGACAAGTTGAATTGGAGCTGCTGGCTGTACGAAGACAGACTAGTCATGGGGAGCCAGACCTGAACTACTGGGGCTCATTGGTGTGAAGCCCAGTTTACCTCAAATGAACATAAGCCCTAAACTGGGTCGGGCATGGTGGGTTGAGCCTTGGGAAGTGGGAGGATCGCTTAAGCCCATGAATTTGAGACCAGCCTGGGCAACAGAGCAAGACCTTATCTCAAAAAAAAAAAAAAAAATCTGAATTAGGAAGGATGGTCTTGATAGGCAATATATGAGTGCTGTGACTTCTTTTTTTTTTCTTAAGTTGGGGTTTCACCACGTTGGCCGGGCTGGTCTTGAACTCCTGACTATGACTTCTAATCTTATCAGAGAGAGAGGGTTCTGCCCCAAGGCTCCTAAAACTCAGGTCATGTTTCTGTGTCAACACAGAGTCCTAGGTCAGAGATAGACAGGCTGTCATCGTAAGCACTGGCATTGGTTTTCCTGAAGAAGAAATAATTTCACTGAACATGTTCCAGATTCCTGTCATAGGAAGGATTCTGCTCCTGTGCAGTGAGGGAGAGGTTTTTACTGAGCCAGCTCATTGGTCTCACACAGACCATACTGGCTTTCTAAGGAAAGAGTTAACGTGGCTTATTGGACCTTAAGCCTACCTATGGTTGTTGCATGTGCCTAGCTCGGACCTCCTCCTCTTCCTCCTCCTCCTCCTCCTCCTCCTCCTCCTCTTCCTCGTTCTTCGTCCTTCTTCTTCTTCTTCTTCTTTTTTTAATTGAGGCA
This sequence comes from Sapajus apella, assembly GCF_009761245.1. Classification (NCBI taxonomy): domain Eukaryota; kingdom Metazoa; phylum Chordata; class Mammalia; order Primates; family Cebidae; genus Sapajus; species Sapajus apella. Next base: position 3,787,387 of record NW_022437049.1, on the reverse strand, counting down.
AGGTCTTGCTGTGTCACCCCAGGCTGGAGTGCAGTGGCCGATCTTAGCTCACTGAAGCCTTGACCTCCTGGGCTCAAACGATCCACCCACCTCAACCTCCAGAAGTGGGATAACAGGTGTGTACCGCCATGCTTGACTAATTTTTTTTGTTTGTTTGTTTAATGCCCAAACCAATCGCGAACTCCTGAGCTCAAGCCATCTGCCCACCCCGGCCTCCCAAAGTGCTGGATTGCTGGATTACAGGTGTGAGCCACCGTGCCTGACCAAGCTCTGGCTTCTTTAAGGGTATCAAGTAAACTCATTCAGCAAGAGGACTTGAAAATCAACAGGTGAGAGAAGAAGTGAAAACACAGGCTATGGGGCCGAGCATCACCCACCTAGGTAACAGGCTCTAGGCCATCCTCTCACCCCTCTCTGCTCCTTGCTAGGTTTGACACAATCTCTTCCCTCAAGCAGTTGGCTTTTAACTCAACTCACTTTTGCTTTTTTCCTTCCTTCCTCCCTTCCTCTCTCCCTCCCTCCTCCCTCCTCCTCCCTCTCTCCCTCCCTCCCTCCCCCTCCCTCTCCCCCTCCCTCCCTCCCCCTCCCTCTCTCCTTTCTTCCCTTCCTCCCTTCCTTCCTTCCTTCCTTCCTTCCTCCTTCCCTTTTGACGAAGTCTTGCTCTTGTTGCCCAGGCTAGAGTGCAATGGCACGATCTCTGTTCACTGCAACCTCTGCCTCCAGGGTTCAAGTGATTCTCCTGCCTCAGCCTCCCAAGTAGCTGGGATTACAGATGCCTGCTGCCATGCCTGGCTAATTTTTGTATATTTAGTAGAGACAGGGTTTCATCATGTTGGTGAAGCTGGTCTCGAACTCCTAACCTCATGTGATCCACCCGCGTCGGCCTCCCCATTGAAAAATTGAGATAATTTAGACATTTCAGAGACAGAACATGTTAACCGTATTACATCAGATGTATGCACTTAGCCATGTCCATGTTTCTCAGTCTCATGTCAGAGTGCATAAATCACTGATACGGGATTTGTAAAAGAGAAGTTGGTAAAATGCACACGTTAAAACATAGCCAGCTATTATTGTTCCATCCTCTACCTTCAAAACCAGACTGCTCTTTGGCTATCAGCTGTCAGTGTGATAACTGTCTGGTGGGATATAGTGGAAAGAATATAAACATCTTTCTGATGGATTTATATTTAATAAACCTACCAATGCTGATATTTTAGATTTTATAATATTTGTAGATGATAAAATGGTGAATTTCTTCGTATTTCTATGCAGCAAAGGGGAAGGTAGGTTTAATCCTAGGTCACACAAAGAAAAAAGTGTTAAATCAGGATGACAACAGAATCAGCCTGTGACAAAGATTTCACTAGTCTATGGTAAAATGAAAAAAATAAGGAGGCTTCGATGAGTTTTTCCATAAACTTAAAATGTATTAAACACAAGAATTATCTTTTATTCAGAGATTAAATTTCTGGTCTTAACATGACTTGTTAAAATGATACGATGGTGAAGGTTTGTGGATGGTGGTACTAGAAATAAAAAATTCCTTTTGTCAAAATAAAAGACTTCTGGCTGGATGCAGTGGCTCACGCCTGTAATCCTAGCACTTTGGGAGGCCGAGGTGGGTGAATCACCTAAGGTCGGGAGTTCAAGACTAGCCTGGCCAACATGGTGAAACCTCATTTCTAATAAAAATACAAAAATCAGCTGGGCATGGTGGCAGGTTCAGGTAATCCCAGCTACTTGGGAGGCTGAGGCTAGAGAATTGCTTGAACCCGGAAGGTGGATGTCGTGGTGAACCAAGATAGTGCCATTGCTCTCCAGCCTGGGCGACAAGAGCGAAACTCTGTCTCAAAAAAATAAAAATAACAAGAACAACAAAAAATACTTCTAACCCTCTGAAAATCCCATAGAAAAAAACTGGGGGTGAGGGAATTTTACTGGCCTAGGAAATCTTAAAACTGAATGCTCAGACTAATAAACTTGTTGATTTAACGAGAAGAGGGGTAGTTTTTTGCACTCGAAGACAAATGATGTCAGAACTGAAAAGGAAACACAGAGACCATCGGGTTTGTGCCACCTCCTCCTTTTAAGATGAGAAATTTGCAGGTCGTGGTGGTCCCGGCTACTTGAAGGGCTGAGGCTAGGGGATTGCCTGAGCCTAGGAGTTTGAGGCTGCAGTGAGCTATGCACTTCACAACGCTGCACTTCAGCCTGGGTTATAAAGAGAAATCCTGTTTCTAAAAAAAAAAAAAAAAAAAAAAAAAGCAGCTCAGAAATGTTAAGTGGCTTGCCCAAAGTCATTTGTCCTTTATTTTTTGTTTTCAAGTGGCCCTATTTATAGCGATTGTGATTTGTGTGTAAGCATAACTGACAAAGAAAGGTCTCTGAGCTCGTATCAGGATATTTATCATAAAATCAAATTATGTAAAATAAACTTTAAAAATATTTCACATCACTTTTTCTAAGTCTGTGCTATTATTGATAAGTACTCACAAAATAGTTGTGTTTTCTTGTTCTGCATCTAAGAAGGATCTCATGAACTTACAAGATCATGCAGAGCGCTGACCTCTCAAAATGCCCTTTCTGTTCTTTCTCACCTGTATGAAAGCAAACATCCATACCACTCATTAGTTACTCTACACCAGTAATTATAATGTAATGGGAGATATGACCTACTCTATGGGCTTTAAGGTTTCTCGATGCATTTGGTTGTAATGTACTCACTACCTACTCCGTGTTACCTACTGTGCAGGCTTACAACAGAGGGTCCGCAATACCAGTTTTGCTATCCAGAAGGAGAAAGTCTCCTGGAGAAAGCTCACTTATGAAGAACCTTGAAAAGCTGATAGTGAACTATAGACTGACACTGTAGAGGTCCCGGGGAGCTACCATTCTAGGTGTTTGAGCTAAGGAATGACTCAGTGGGGATGGGGTTCCAGGAATATTTGGCAAGGATGTGATGGGCAGATGGAATGGAGAGGAGCCTAGAGTAAGCGGTGGTATAATCAGTGTGCGGTTACTAAGGACTTCGCTGGCTGAGAACAGAAGAAGAGAAAACATTACACTTTGCAAAGAAATGATGCCCAGAAATGGATGACTAATGGGATAAGAGAGATAAAAAAGAAGAGGGAGTCAAAAATGACTCCAAGTTTTAGAATTTTAAGCTTGGCTGATTGACAAATTGGTGATGGCATTAGACCAAGACAGGGGACTTGGGAAGGAAGCCCCAACTGTAAATTTAGCTGAAGAAACTGAGTCCTTGTTGATACAAATCTTTTCTCTATTTCCGGATTCCACATTTTAATGAGTTCATCTGAAAACCAGTTTATATTGTTCTTGATAGTATGATGGCTAGTTGTGTGTGTTAACTTCACAGGGCCATGGGATGTGTAGATAGTTGACTAAACATTGTTTATGAGTGTGTCTGTGAAGGTGTTTCTGGAAGAAATTAGTATTTGAGTTGGTGGATGGATTAAAACAGTTGTTCCTCCCCAATGTGGGTGGACATCATTCTCCTTTGAGGGCCTGACTAGAACAAAAAGGCAGAGGATTGACTGACAGTTTCTTGGCTAATAGGAATTAAAAAAAAAAAAATGCACAGGAAGGCTGAATTCACTCTGCCTGATCGTTTGAGCTAGGACATTGATCATCTCCTACCTTCAGTGCTCCTGGTTCTTAGGACTTCAGATGCGGACTGGAATCTAAACCATTGACTCCCTGAGGTTGTCAAACTGCATCACTGATTTTCCTGGGTCTCTAGCTTGCAAATGGCATATTGTAGGATTTATCAGCCTTTATAATTACATGAATTAACACCTTGTAAGACAGAAAGAGAAAGAGAGACAGAGGAAGGATGGAAAAAAGAAAGAAAGGAGAAAAAGAAAAAGGGAAGGAAGGACAGAGGGAAGGAAGAAAGGAAGGAAGGAAGGAAGAAAGGAAGGAAGGAGGGAAGAAAGGAAGGAAGGAGGGAAGAAAGAAAGGAAGGAAGGAAGAAAGGAAGGAGGGAAGGAAGAAAGGAAGGAGAGAAGGAAGAGGAAGGAAGGAAGAAAGGAAAGAAGGAAGCGTTGGGTGCAATGGCTCATACCTGTAGTCCCAGCACTTTGGGAGGCCAAGGTGGGCAGATCACTTGAGGTCAGGAGTTTGAAACCAGCCTGGCCAACATGGTGAAACCCTGTTTATACTAAAAATACAAAAATTAGCCCAGTGTGATGGCGCACACCTGTAATCCCAGCTACTCAGGTGGCTGAGGCACAAGAATTGCTTGAACCTGGGAGGTAAAGGTTGCAGTGAGCTGAAATCGCTCCACTGCACTCCAGGCTGGGTGACAGAGCGAGACTTTGTCTCAAGAACAACAACAACAACAACAAAAAAAAAAAAAAAAAAATGAAAGAAGGGAAAGAAAGAGTCTATCTATCTATCTATCTATCTATCTATCTATCTATCTATCTAACTGTTCTACCAACAGAACAGTTGGTTCTGTTTCTCTGGAGAACTCTAATACAGGTAGCTTTTAAATTTTATTATTAATAGATAATTACACTGTAGATAAGCAAAAAACAACCTGTAATTGGCTTAGGTTATTCTTCGCAGCTGCCTATGTGAGGAAGTGACAAGGTTTGTGTTTCTGTTCTGGGAGGTGGCTATAGCCAATAGGCAGGTGCATATACCTGTGTGGCATCCACATTTTTGTCTAGAATGACAATGGTTCACATCTCTGGTTCTATTCTTTTTTTGAGATGGAGGCTTGCTCTGTCACCTGGGCTGGAGTGCATGGCACGATCTCGGCTCACTGCAAACTTTGCCTCCTGGGTTCAAGCGATTCTCATGCCTTGGCCTCCTGAATAGCTGGGATTATAGGCCCACACCACCACACCTGGCTAATTTTTGTATTTTTAGCAGAGACAGGGTTTCACCATGTTGCCCAGGCTGGTCTTGAACTCCTGACCTCAAGCGATCCGCCTACCTCGACCTCCCAAAGTGCTGTGATTACAGGCATGAACCACCGTGCCCAGACATCTGGTTCTATTCTCAGACCTGAAGAGCTGGAAATTTGGGTGTGGTCTGGCTTGTCAAGCTGGAAGGGGAATGAATTGGAACATGACTATAGTAACAACTTTGAGAACCTCACGACTTTTGCCCCAAGAAGTAGTAACCTGTTCCCAGGTTTTAGGCCTGGAATATCCTCACACCACAAAGCCCTAAACTGATATCACTGGTAGATATTTGACCCGGGTAATTGGGCTCTCTATTCAGCTTCCAAACCACAGGCTATTCTGGGTTTGCTATGTAATTCTGCAACCCTTTGATGTTAGGATTGTTCTGATATAATTACAGAGAGGACAAACAATACATAGTTGTGTTTATAACAATGCAGAATATATTGTTGCTAACTTTCAAGGCCCTTAAATCCAGTAAACTAGGTTCCACCAAAAATATATTTGTCTGGCCTGCTTTCTCTGTTACTAGCACCTACCCTGTCGTACAAAATTGTGAATAGTGTTTTCAATCCCTTGTAATCTTTGTGTCTTACAATGCTTTCCTTGGGAAACCCCACCCAAGAACAACTTTATTTGTTTTATTAAAATGGTAGTATACCAGGTGGGTATCTTCAAAACACACAGTGATATTGCTTGAAAATGCAGGGGCTGCAGTTTGCAAGTGACTGCTGAATGCTATGCTTGAAGTCACTTTAGTAAATAAGTAATGAAAAACCAGAGTAACCGTAAGGAGGCACCTAAGTAGGAAGGAAATTCTCCCTTCCTGTTTTTTGTTGTTTTTTAATTCAAAAATTATATAACCCATTGCATAATTTATCTTGACATTTTGCATTGTCCTTTTTAAATAATGCAAATAAAACTCACTGGTTTGTCTCTTCCAAGTGAGGATAATGTTGGAGCATTTCCAAACAATTAATATTATGGTTCTTTCCTGATATTCGTGTTAGGAGCTAACTTTGTGTGTATGGGTAAAAAGCTAATGCTTTGATTTGGATAGCTCTCCTCTAGCTGAGGAGGGTGATTTGTACAACCAAGGAGTAATAAATAGGACACTGAAGGATATGACTTTAACATGCTGATGAACCAGAGAGAAGCAGTAAATATCTAGAAGCTCAAATCATACAGTTGGTATATCTATGGGATATACCATGGAAAAATGATACAAGTGTAATTTACATTACACAGCTGGAAAAATTCTTGGGGATATTAATTCTTATCTTGATGCCTAAAAAAATAGTACAAGCCAAACATAGTGGATCATGCCTATAATTCTAGCACTCTGAAAGGCTGAGGTGGGCAGATCACTTTAGCTCAAGAGTTCAAGACCAGCCTAGCTAACATGGCAAAACCCCATCTCTACTAAAAATACAAAAAGTTAGCTAGGTATGGGGGTGCATGCCTGTAGTCCCAGCTACTGAGGAAGCTGAGGTGGGAGGATCACATGAGTTTGAGAAGTTGACGCTGCAGTGAGCTGAGATCACGCCACTGAAATCCCCTGCAGCCTGGGCGACAGGAGTGAGACCCTGCACCCCCCCCCCCCCCCAAAAAAAAGGTACAACTGAGCAAGTGGCTATCTCAAATTCCTCCCTGAAGGAAGCCATGTAGTTTTCCTTTGCTGGGCTCCAGCTGTGTAGCCTTGGACTAATCTCAGGTCTCAGTTTCCTCAATTATAAATAGAGCTGTGATTCTCCTTTTTCAGTGTTAAAAACATTGAATTGTACACTTTAAATGAGAGAATTGTACAGTAAGTGTTACGGGCTGACACGGGTTCCCCAAATCCATATGCCGAAGTCCCAACACCCAGTACTTCAAAATGTGACCGTATTTGGAGACAGAGTCCTTAAAGAGGTAATTAAGTTAAAATGAGGTCATTAGGCCCTAATCTAATGTGATTGGTGTCTTTACAAAAAGAGAAGATTAGGGAACAAGGAAAACCATTTCGAGACTCAGGGAAAAGACGCGAGCCAAAGAGAGAGGCTTCAGAAGAAACCAACCCTGCGAGCACCTTGATCTCAGGTTATCTAGCCTCCAGAATTGTGGAAAATAAAGCCCTGGGTTTTTAAACCACCCAGCCTGCGTACTTTGCTATAGAAGCCTGCGATAATCAATTTTATGTGTCAACTTAGCTAGGTCACAGCATTTAGTCACACCTTATTCTGTGTGTTTCTGTGAAGGTGTCTGTTCAATGAGATTAACATTTAATCAATGGACTTTGAGTAAAGCAGATGACCCTCCATAATGTGGTTGAACCCCATCCGATCCATTGAAGTCCTTAAGAAAATAAGAACTCACCTCCCCTGAGTAAGAAGGAATTCTGCAGACCGTCTTTTGGCCAACTAATACAGTACGTGAATTCTATCTCCAGTCTGTGTTAAAAAAAAAAACTTAGAAGGCTACATCCAAAATGTTAACAGTAATTATTTGATGTTAGAATTTGTTTTCGGTTTATTTTTGTTTAGTTTATCTGTATTCGTGGCTTTTTGTGACCATGTGTTGTTTGTGTAATGATAATGTAAGAAAACATTTCCACTCAGAGGAATCTTTAAAAGCAAGATTAGCTAATACAGAGCTCAGAGGACATGGGGGTGTGTGAGATGAGTTTTAACACCACTTATTATGACGACTTGAATGGCACATAAATCAAATTACATCTACTACAGAAAAAAAAAATGTAACACAGCTGTGAAATAGCTGCTAACACTGTTCCCTAGAATATATGTAATAAGAGAACTTTATTTTTCCTACCAAATCTATTTTTTCTGCCATTTTCAGTTATTTTTTTCATTCAATAAGCTAGCAAGCTTTTACTGAACATATGCTATTGTCCAAGGGCTGCACTAGATGCCAGAGATTGAAAACAAACAGACTCATTTTAATCAAGAAGTGTACACTTGGCCAGGCTACGGAGACCAGCTCATCCATAGAGCTCCCCCATGCAGGCGGCGCTGAAGGCATTAAGATGCAGACACCCAGATAGAGCAGCAAAGTGGGACTATCGGGGGCCTACAGCCTTCGGAGCTGAGAGCCTCAGGGGCTGACAGCATTCTGGGCTGAGGGCCTCGAGCAGACTCTGACCCACGTTGTTATTCTCTCTGAACAGGTGAGTATCATTAACAAACAGGTGTTCGGTGTTTTCTTATAGAACAAAAATAAACTAGGTAGGGAGCTGGTGCCTGCTTACCACTGATCACAGACAAACTAAAAAGCATTTTCCACGTGGGAGCCATGGGGCAGGGTCACGTATCTCGTGCTTAAAGAATTGTTTTAACTGGTGTATGGATATACATATACTGTCTTGCTACTTTAGAAAGCCCCAAGTAGTTTTCTACTTGGGGGGGGGGTGCGGCTAGGTTTTCCTTGCCATTGTTCTTAGCAAATAATATATTTTATCACACACTCAGCATTTCTCAATACCAGGTGAGGTGGCTTATGGCTGTAATCCCAGCATTTTGGGAGGCTGAGGTGGGAGGATCACTTGAGGTCAGGAGTTCAAGACCAGCTGGGCCAACATGGTGAAACCCATCTCTGCTAAAAATACCAAAATTAGCCTGACGTGGTGGTGCATGCCTGTATAGGAGAATCGCTTGAACCAGGGAGGCAGAGGTTGCAGTGTGCTGGGATTGTGTCACTGCTCCAGCCTGTGTGACAGAACAAGACTCAGTCTCAAAACAAAGAAGAGGAGACAATATGGTCCAATGTGATAAGGACTCCCAAGGAGAAAGCCAAGAGAGCTGTTTGTGCATGTGGGAGAGGCTGCCAGCCTGCAGGGGATGGAGATGGGAAGAGAGGCTTTTTTAATCCTTAGGACAATGCTGCAAGCTATAATTTTATTCCCATTTTATAGATGAGTAAACTAAGTTTCAGTGAGCTTAAAAAATTTGCCCAAATCTCTCAAGTAGAAGGGATTTAAGCACAATTCTGACACTAGAGTCCGTATTCTTTCCACTAGACTATGATCTGTGTCTCTAATGCATGTCAAGTGGACAAGCAAACAAGTAGAATACACTGAAATAGAATCAATTTCATTTTTACTTTGAAGGACGTAGCTTTGTAGATGCTATATGGTTTTTCTTAGTCTTAATTACCTTATTCTGCTCTTTTCACTAATTCTCATAATTGCCAATAATAATAGTGACAAACATTTACGGTTTCCTGTGTGCCAGATACTATACTTGGAGCTTAACAAAGGTTTTCTTAATCAATCCTCATAACAGCCTGATAAGGTAGGCTATGGTGTTGTCTCTATTTTATAGACAGGGAAACTGAGGCTTCAAGAGTTAAGTTATCTGGTAAGTGGCAAAGCTGGGATTTGATCCCAGATCTCATTCCATGAGCAAGTTTTTAATGATTTTGCTGCAGTACCCCAAACCAGACAACTGACAGCCTAAAAACGCATTGCTGCTTGCTGGATTTTTTTAATTAGAAGAAAATCTTGGAAAGTAACTGATATTCCCCGTCACAAGAAATGACCAAGAATGTATCTTCTGTCTCTGGATCTCCTTAACAGAGCTTCAATGACTGGGTTCTGGAACTCTAGGTTGTTCTGACAGACACTGGTTGGTGGGATGTTTGGATTTGGGACCAAAGGTACCAAAATGGAGCCCTTTGCAGGCTCTGTCTGGGTAGCAGGCTCTTGCGTCCCATCCCACCGAAGCTACTCAGGTTCTCTGCTCTCTAACTCTCCCCACAGGAACCTGGTGGCCCCTCGAAGGGCGGGATTTGGTAAACTAACCAAGCAGCATCCATATGATAAACCACTGGGGAGGGTTTGGAAGGGGTGGAAGAAAAAACCAGTTGTGCTTCCTTAGCCAGTTCAACCCTTGCTGCCCACTGACTGTGATGCTCTTTTCCTGACTCTGGGATAGGAATGAGCTCACACAAGGGGCAGGCAACAGAGACAGCCTGTCCTGTAGCCCTGGCCCTTGGGGCTCCTGAGTCCTGGGGAATTTTATGCAGACAGAAGGAAGGAGAACAAGCCCATGGCGAAGGCTTTGGTTGAGAGCAAGACGGAGAAACACCCACAGATCCACTAAGCTTCAGTGTAAGGTAGATCCAGTCCAGGACAGAGGAAAAGATGACTTTCAGGATGTCGTTTGCTTCCTGTGGAAATAAGTCCTCACTCTTTATCTAACGGACCCTGGCTGGACTTCCACAAGGGGGGCCCAGAGGCTACAGAGCTTAGATTACAGGACTATGTCTGACCTTCGGGAGGCAGAGACAGGGACGTGATAACCCCTGCTTCACAAAACACTTTGATGCTGTGGCAGAGGCGATGAATAGCGCAGAGCCCCGGTTCCCTGTTGATGGGGACGGGTGTATCCTCTCTTCTAGTGCAGGGAGAGTGAGTGGAGAATTATCTTGCGCCACCTCTGACGTATCTGTGGAGCATCATAGTACCAGGCTGAGAGCAGGGCAGGGGCGAGTGTTAGGCATTGGTGCATTCTTCACCCAATGCCCCTGCCCCAATGTGGTCCCTCTGCCCAAGGCAGGTAGAGAACTCTGGAATCTATAGGAGGCTCTACTTCAGGCAGACAAAAGAGATGAACGAGCAAATGGTACCGTGTCTGTGGGCTTGGCTTGGGTCTGGCAAGTGGTAGTCTTCCGGGCACGGTCTGAGACCCTCGGGCACATCTTGGGCACAAGAACTGTGATGATGTTGGGCATTGAGGAGCTGGGCCTACCAAGGGGCAGTGAGAATGTGGTCTCCAGGGAGGGCAAAGCCTCCAGCGGCAGCCCTGCTGGCTTGGGAGGGTGCTCATGGTAGTCAGAACAGTCAGGTGCTCAGCACCCAAAGCCTGAAAAAGGAACACTGGAGGCCAGGACCTGTGACATCATCCGTGCTGGGACACAGGACACTGTGCCAGCCTGCCCTGATTATGAGAGAGATCTTTGAACTAGGACATAACTTGTGGTCCCGAGACTAATAAGGATCAGAAGGCTTTGTTTGCTGATAATCCATTGCATCTGATGGTTTTATAGTTTTTTTTTTTTTTTTTTGGATACCTGTTTAGCTATCTCAAGATCTATTTTATACTGCAGGTGGGGACTAAGCTGGATTAAAAATTATGAAACAGTCCTGGTAAATGCGATGATTCGTTCCTAGGAAAGAACATTTACTGAGTCTGATAGTTTGCTGGTATCCTACATTTTCACAAAATTTAAATGAGAGATTGTAATGGTCAATGTTGTGTACACAGTCTTAGTAAGTATTTGTTGAGTAAATACATAAGTACACATACAAATCAGTTTAATTCAACAAATATTTGCTAGGTGGCTAATAAATGCCTTCTTGAGAATTAATGTCTGATTTTGTGGCTTAATTTTTTGACAGTGACACAGTAAGAAATATCTTTTATGTTGTGACTCAATACACACACACGCACACCTGCAACAAAAATTTCATGAGCTAATTTTTACCTTACTAGGTGAAATACATTCTGATATTTTCCCATTCTATGCTTTTTTCTATTTTTTTTGAAAACTGATTAAGACCCACCGATTGGATTTTATGACCCATCAGTGAGTGTGCAGCTTGGAAGACACTGGTGATACATGAAGTTATTGAATTTCTAATCTCATCTTTACTTGGCTAAAAGTTGAAGGAATGAATACAGAAGCTGCTGATCACGGTAGATGCTAACTGACTGTCAGTGGCGCCAAGTGACCAAGAAGCAAAAAAAGTGAGTGACTTCTCAATGAGCCCAAAGGAAAGTATGGAATCGGTATTTTTTCTTTCGTCTATCTTCCCACAAACTTGAAGTCATCACGGTAGGCAATGATGAATGTCTGTGTCATCACTGAAAACAAAGAAATGCTACCCCCCTGATTTACAATCCTTAATTAAAGAGTTTAGAACACATGTGATTGTTAACCAAGAGAAAACACATCTGAACAAACCCCCTGAAAATACGATTTCAACTCCTAACTAAACATCTTATTTACAGTATTACGCAATACCAGATCTTTTCTATCGTTAGAGCTGACATTGCTGGAGCAATCCAGAAGATGCTAGTTCTGGAGAAAGTCTCTGATGTCATATCAGATTTTTAGAATTCTGACTCCACCCCACCAAGGGCTCAGCACTCTTGCCTTATTTTCCCCTTCACTTTTATATATGTTTTAAAAATCATGACACCTATGACATCCTACTTCTTATACATTACCAGCTTACAGATTTTTCTCCCTCCCAGATTATAAACTTGCAGATAAGAAATTGTTTCTTCTCCAGCTTTGTATTCCAGTGCTAGGCACAAAGTACAGACTTTGTGAATGTTTGTAGAATAATGGAATGATAATTGGTTGACATTGGTTGGAACAGTATTAATAATGGAAAGTACAGATTAGTTTACTTATGAAGGAAGAATAAGCTGCAGAAGAAGAGTGAACCTTCTGAAATAGAACTTGGGATTCTACCACATCATAACTTGAATAAGGTCCAGATAAAGGCATAGTAATTGTGTTTTTACTTGTATAAGACATACACACAGGACCCTGCAACCTCCAACTCTTAGGTTCAAGCGATTCTCCTGCCTCAGCCTCCCGACCCTCGCCATTCTTATGTTGAATTTTGCATCATAGGTCTTGGACCTGTGAGAAATCTCAATAAATCACCTAATCCAGCTTCCTGCTTTTACAGAGAAGTTTTTTTTGTTGTTGTTGATAAAGCAAACATACCAAAAAATTGGAGATTTATATAAGTTTAATCTCAATTGTGGAAATGTATCTGAGATGTCTGTACCTGATGAAAGCTGAGGGTAGCAGACCAAGGACCAAGAGTGTTTTGAATCTTTCAGATGACAGACTCATTGAGCAGAAGGTCCATACATCAGACTCTGTTACCAATACCATATCCACTCTACTCCTTTCTGGCAAAAACATTCTTGATTTTGTTCCAGGTGGTAATACGACACTTGGGTTAGTCGATGACTCATTCATTATTAGTCTACGCAAGTTATGGCTATCCAGCTCCTTTTGCCAAATAGCTGATTTCCTTGTCTCTCTTTGCAGTTGGAAGTGCCCATGTGGCTAGTTCTGGCCAAAAATATGTAAGAGGAGGTGTGCTGAAGGACTTCTCATAAACACTTGGCTTTTCTGATTTAAAAATGTGGCTGATGTTGCCCTTTCCCACTCATCCGACCTTGAATGTAGAATGATACCTGCAGACATGGTATCTAACACAGACAAGCAGCAGGAGGAAGCCCTGGCATAATGATGACAGCAGAGTAAGTGAAAAGGTGGAAAGAATGGAGATCCTTGATGTCACCCCTGAGCAGCTGACCAATGTTAATGACCCCCACGCTTGGGTTTCTGTGTGATGTTAAAAAACCAAAAATATATAAAAACAAAAACAAAATTCTTCTATGAGTCAGATATCTTGATAACTGATTGTAGTTAAAACCTTCCTAATTGATGTGGCCAGTAGGAATACATCAATGACCAGATCTCAGATCTATCAAAAGAACTTACTAGGAGCCGGGCGCAGTGGTTCACACCTGTAATCCCAGCACTTTGGGAGGCTGAGGTGGGTGGATCACTTGAGGCCAGGAGTTCGAGACCAGCTTGGCCAACATGGTGAAACCCCATCTCTATTAAAAATACAAAATTAGCTGGGCATAGTGGCAGGCTCCTGTAATCCCAGGTGCTTGGAAGGCGGAGGCAGGAAAATTCCTTGAACCCAGGATAATTACATAGCTTGGATGGGGGTGGAAAGAAGTAGGAAATAATTGCTGTCTCAGTTTAATGCCTCTCTGGGCCTGATAATTTAAAAGGGCTCACATTTCTCAAATAAGTATTGACATATATTTTTCTTTCTCAGTGTCTTCTTCACTTGCTTTAAATTGAAAGCAACCTGACGAAAAAGTTAAATTATTTAATATGTAGAGGAATAGCATTTTGAGTACTTTGAAGTATTGATGGTATCTCAATTAAGTTAATAAAATCTATACAATCTTTGTAGATTACTTATGTGAATCTTACTTTCATAAACAGATGTTTTGTTCCCATGATGTACATGGATCTTACTTTAGTAAATAGATAAGCTTTGTTTCTATTTCTTTGTTTCCAGTTTTTTTTTTCCTAAAGGATTTTCCTCAAATACTTGAAGGTGCTAAAAATTTAGATCTTTTAAGATATTTAAACCTTCCCCACATCAAGTTTGTTTGTATACCAATTACTGCTATTTGTCAGTTGCAAAAGTCAAATTAACCCTTGTCTGAATTACCATAAGTCTAAAAATTATGAGACTCAATTAAGTTTCACTACATATAAAAGATTACTATTTGGATGAAGATGAGCACATCTAAAGTAAAGAGATGGAAGCTAATTGGCTCAGACCATGGCAGGAGATCTTCGAAATTATCTTTCATTTTCCAAAACTCTTGCTTACATAAAGCCATCTTGACCCGTACTGTTGTGCTGATGGTTTATGAACAATAACAGGGAGGCTGAGCTAAGCAGATGTTATTGGAGAGACAGGGAGACCCTGCCCTGGGGTGGCCCTGGGGAGCAGAACATGTGCAGGTAACAGAGCCAGGGGAAAGAAGGCTAGAAAAAGTGGGGGAGAGCCTGGGCGGCTTTGAGGATCTGTATGAGGAGCCTGGACTTAAAAAGTTCTTGAGGATTCTAGGAAGATTCCCTAGATGTGAAATGATATGAAGTGCACAGAGAATAAAATCAGGGCAATTTGTTTTGATTTCTTAATGAATCTATATAAACTTCTTAAGGGTAGGGTTTTATCTTTTCATCTGTTTCCACGTTATGCCCAAGACATGCATTAAAAAAATATTCCAAAGGCCAGGTGTGGTGGCTCCAGCCTGTAGTCCCAGCTCTTTGTGGGGCCAAGCGGGGTGGATCAGTTGAGCTCAGGAGTTTGAGACCAGCCTGGCCAAAATGCTGAAACCCTGTCTCTGCTAAAAATACAAAAATTGGCCAGGTGTGTTGGCACGTGCCTGTAATCCCAGCTACTCTGGGGGCTGAGGCAGGAGAATCGCTTGAACCCAAAATGGGGAGCTTGCAGTGAGCTGAGATCCCACCACTGCACTCCAGCCTGGGTGACAGAGTGAGACTCCATCTCTCTCTCTCTCTATATATATATATGTCTACATATATATATGTATGTATGTTTGTGGTTTGTGTGTGTGTGTGTATATATATGTAGAGCAATGGTACAATCTCAGCTCACTGCAACCTCCACCTCCTGGGCTGAAGCAATCCTCTTGCCTCAGCCTTCTGAGTAGCTGGGACTTCAGGCACACACCACCACACCTGGCTTATTTTAAAATTTTGTGTAGAGATGGGGGTATTACCATGTTGCCCAGGCTGGTCTTAAACTCCTGGACTCAAGCGATTTGCCTGCATTTGCCTCCCAAAGCACTGAGATTACAGGTGTGATCCACTGAGCCTGGCTGCAAATCTTCTTGCTAATTGATATTCAAGATAATGTGGAAGACAGAGGGCAGGTGGTTCTTCCTTCCCCCATTACCAGTTCAAATGAATAATGTGGCCCCAGGGCACCTGATGCTGAATAACATCCAGATAGGTTCCCCTTCATCACTTTCTTTTCTGTTCAGATCTGCAGGTTATGGAACCCGAGCCTCAAAAAACTGGCTGGCTGCTTTTAGAAAGCCCTAAATTCAAAACTTGAAAGCAGAATAAATAGAAAATAATTTTTCATTTGTATTTCCTGTAAAACAGCCAACTCTCAATTACCTAATTTTAAAATTTCATTGATTTCACAGAGTTTCCGTCTTTATGTCACCTTTCTGGAAGCTTATTGATTGAACAGTGTGTGTGGTCTTTATTTACCCTCTGCCCACAACTTAGCCTCACGCCATGGCCCATCTCCTGGCTGTGCCCTGGAGCTTCCAGCGTTGGAAGCTTTCTGGTTGATAATGCCTATTTTGACTGCAGCAGTAAAGTCACCAAGGACTAGAAATCCCCTGCGCCCCGCTTTAGCAACTGATGCTCATTTTGTTTGTAATCACTCGACATTTTAGGTGGAAGAGGAATGATGGCAGGATGTGGGGAGAGGAGGGAGGAAAAATATCACAAAGGGCTGTAGCTAAGATCTTTCCAGAAAGACAAGAGCTTTCCATTTAGTATTTGGAGTTTACTTGTCTAAAATATTTTAGCAAAATTGCTATAGCTCTAAGCTGCATTGTCAAGTCACGCCATGAAGACAAATATCTCATATAGCAGGTCCTTGCAAGGAAACAGCAAAGGGCAGGGGGAATGGTTACTTCCTACTGCCAATCACTGGGCAGGGTCTAGTTTTGGCTGTTAAATTAATGCCCCATCAACATCACACATATCCAGGGTGGAGGGGGGCGCGGCTACTGAAATAATTATGGTAGATCAGCCCCTTTCATGACCATTAGTGAAATTCTGCTAAGGATCTCAGGCCACTAACTCTTTGAGCACACCATCTTAAGAAGTATCCTAACTATACTCTTAGAAGGCCATTTGGGGTACATGTTTGGGGGTGTGGTTGTAAATAATTTCCTATGTTGATGATGTGGTGTGCCTTAGTGATGGGAAGAGCCACATTCTCATCATCAGTAAAAAGGTCATGCTATCGTGAGGAGCTGCCTGACTGGAAGACTGTCGCCACTATAATTCTTGATTAATTATAACCCATTGGCTATTAGTGTTACCGCCAAGAAGCTGCTGTGGAGACCTTCACCCAATGAGTGACGATCTTTGCACAACAGAGAAGGCCTATTGTCATAAACGAGTTAACACCCTACCACACACAAATTATAGTAGTACCAAACAAAATGTCTATTTACTTAAGCTAGTATTACATTTAATTAGTTGCTGGGAAATAAGAAAATGCATTTTCTAACAAGCTAACTCATTATAATTCCTGTCCTGCTTCCGTAGAATCAAATTCAAGTGTTATGAATGCCTCAAACAAATGTTAGTTTCTGTAAAAGTGAAAAGAAACACTAAAAATGTGATAAGAATTGTAAAGACTCAGATGAATGAAGGAATCATTTGCTAAAAGCCCATCATGTGCCAAGCACTGTGCTGGGGGCCACAGGTTTGGAGTCAGCTTCCCCAAAAGCTGAAACACAGGCCTTGCTTTCCGGAGGCTCACAGCGCAGGGGCAGGAGATTCCCATGTGGTGATGTGAATACAAATTGGTTAGTGGTAAAGACCTTCTCAGAATTGCAGAGGGCATGGGTAGAGAATGTTCAGACTGGAAGATCTAGCAAGGACCTTCCTTGTGGGGTTTGAACAAGGCCTGGAAGAAATGCTTAATTGGATTGAGGTGGAGGGAGCAATAGGGAGGGTTGCATAGTCCCAGATATGCAAATAGACACGAAATGTAGACATTCTTGAGGAAGTGAAAGGAGCTGACTGTGATGAAAGTGTGAGTCTGTGATGTCTCTGAGCTGGGAGGACAGCAGAGGGGAAGAGGAGATGATGTGGGGCAGCCATGCGGCTGGGTGAGGATACTGGCAGGCCTGCACAACGCTGAGAGTGAACACCTCCTAAAATTCTCCTAGGACATGTGTCTTTCTGGTCTCACCTTAATCCTGCCCCTGACTGTATAGAACAAACATCATGATAAACATCGGACAGAAGAGCCCAGCTTGCAACTTCTCTAAGGGTAGGAACCATATAGTTTTTCTTTTTCTTTTTTTTTGAGACAGAGTCTCCCTTTGTCACCCAGGATGAGGTGCAGTGGCAGGATCTCAGCTCACTGCAACCCCTGCCTTTCGGTTCAAGTGATTCTCCTGCCTCAATCTCGTGAGCAGCTGGGATTACGAGCACCTGCCACCACGCCCACCTAATTTTTGTATTTTTAGTAGAGATGGGGTTTCACCACGTTGGCCAGGCTGGTCTTGAACTCCCAACCTCAGGCGATCCACCCGCCTCAGCCTCCCAAAGTGCTGGAATTGCAAGTGTGAGCCACCATGCCTGGCATTTTTCAATTTTATATTTATCTGTCGATTCCCTGTGTTCTAGTGCTGGGCAGAGACACTGGGACCTAGAAGATTCTCAATAAATGTGTATTGAATGATTAAATATTTGTTTAATGACACAGTCAGGGTAACCAAGGCAAATGTGGTAAGCAAATGAATAGTGGAGTTCTAAATAATCAGTCTCCAAATAGAAATTCAGCAATAAAAGAGTATTTGTTGTATTAATGTGTTGAGAGGAGACCTTGCCCTGGAATGAGTTCAGTGTTTAAAACCCATTTTCCAATGAGTAGAAGAATGGAATGTGCATAACTTTGGATCAAAATGTGTTTAAGTTGTAATCTAACGCAAGGTCTGATGCCTTGACATAGGGACAAATACATGATTCAAAATGCAAAACTCCAAAGTAGAAAAATGTTCTGTAAAATTTATAGCAGTTAAAGTGCTCTCCTCTGACATCCTTTACTGAAGGGAATTTTTTAAAAAAGTCATTTAATACAAACACTTCTTAAAAATAAACATATAAATGTCACTCTTTTCTTAGGTTTGAGGTTGCTATGTTACTTAATTACATTAAATGTAATTTCTGTTATTCAAAAGAAAATCTTTTTATTTTGCCCCCTTTTTGTGGAATGATAATATATGTGTAGTCTAAATAAATATTCATTTGAAGCCAGGTGCAATGGCTTGCACCTGTAATCATAGCACTTCAGGAAGCTGAGGCAGGAAGATCGCTTGAACTCCCTGGAGTTCAAGACCAGCTTAGGCAGCATGGCAAGACCCTGTCTTTACAAAAAAATAAGAAAATAACTGGGCATGGTGGTGCATGTCTGTAGTCCTAGTTACTAGGGAGGCTGAGGTAGGAGGGTCGCTTGAGCCTGGAAGGTCGAGGCTGCAGTGAGCCGTGATTGCACCACTGCACTCCAGCCTGAGTGACAAAGTGAGACCCGGTTTCAAGAAAAAAAAAAATTCATTTGAGAGAATGTATTCTCAGCATAAAATTTATAATAATGAATTCAGCTTTAGTTTATTGTAATGGTGGCTTATATTTCAGAAACAAACAGAAAGCTAGAATTCTCCTTTATCTGGGGACTGAAATCAAAGCGAGAAAGGCAACCAGTCTGATTCTTCTACACCTACTTAGCACGGTAGAATCGAGGAAGTACACAATTAGTAGGCTTCTAACAGCCTCTGGGTTTTTAAGTGATGGGCAGTTCTGCCCGCACTGTATTTATATTCCATTAGGACTGAATTAATAAAAGAAAGTGAGCTTAATGATACTCTTTTTCTATGATTAAATATATTAACTGTCCAATAGATACATGAATGTAGCATCTGTTTATTTTCAGAAGCAAGAATTGTGAGGTAGAAATGCCCCTAGAGAACAGAGGTGCAGAGAGGGTCTGTCTCCTGGGTCAGCACCCAGCCCTTACCACCTGCCTCCTGCTTCCCTTCCTTCCTTGGACCCATTGCTATATTAAAAAAATGCCTGCAGTCTATTTTTAAATGCATTCTGTTGGTGGCATGCTCACAAAAATTAAAAAAACACCTCTTAGACTTTTTTTTTTAATGCCAAAAGGTATAAAGGAAAAAAATGAAAAGTCTTTTTTTCCAATAATCGCTGTTGCTTTTTAAAACTGAAAGTAGGCTGGGCGTGGTGGCTCACACCTGTAATCCCAGCGCTTTGGGAGGCTGAGGAGGGTGGATCACCTGAGGTCAGGAGTTCGAGATCAGCCTGGCTGACATGATGGAACCCTGTCTCTAGTAATAATTCAAAAATTAATTGGGTTTGGTGGTGCATTCTTGTAATCCCAGCTACTCAGGAGGCTGAGGCAGGAGAATTGCATGAACCCAGTAGGCAGAGGTTGCAGTGAGCCAAGGTCGCGCCATTGCACTCCAGCCTGGGGAACAAGAGTGAAACTCTCTCTTAAAAAAAAAAAAAAAATGAAAGTAATAAATGCTTTCAGTGAGAAAATTCAAATACTATGGAAAGGTAAACATTTGAACTGAAAGCTTCCTTCTTCACCTAATTACTCTCTTCCTAGGAAGCTCCGATTAATAATTTCTTAAGTGTCTTTTCAGAAAAAAGGGCTATGTACCAGTCTATGTTTCTTTTTGAAAAGCACATAAATTGAATTATAATATATTTTCTTTTATGCCTCTATCTTTTCACTTAATACACTTTGAACATGTTTTCATTATCAGTAGGTACAACATAGCTCTTCCTATATTCTTTTTATAATGCTTCCCAGTATTCCACTATGGAAAGGTATTCTATTTATGTACACTATGCCCTGCTGGTGGACATTTGTGATAATTTATTTTGCTGTTACAATAAGTACCCTTTTACATATAACTCAATATCATCTTTCATATGTATTCATAAGGTCACTGGGCCTTGGTATAGAGTTGCATAAGTTGTACACTGCATAAAGTGCCTTTTCCATGAGGGCAGCATTCAGTTTGTAGATGTCATAAATTTAAATACTTATTATGATAATTTTCTGTCAGATAGACATAAAATCTCTTCATGAGGGGATACTTTATTCTAATTTGAACAAAATCACCATGGCCCTGTGTAAATCAATGTTAAGAGAACAACTGAGTCAAAGGCGATATGCATTGGCAGCTCACGCCTGCACTTTGGGAGGCCAAGGCTGGTGGATCATCTGAGGTCAGGAGTTTAAGATGAAACTCAAACTCAGGAGTTTGGTGAAACCCCATCTCTACTAAAAATATAAATATAAGCCAGGCTTGGTGGCGCGTGCCTGTACCCTCAACTGTTCAGGAGGCTGAGGCATGAGAATCGCTTGAATCCGGGAGGCAGAGGTTGCACTGAGCCGAGATCTCATCACTGCACTCCAGCCTGGGTGACAGAGGGAGACCCTCCCTAAAAAAAAAAAAGGGCATACATGGACTTTTGATAAATATTGTCAACTTCCCCTCCAAAATGGTTGTACTAAGAGAGATTGATTTTGACAGATACTAGGGTTTGGTTTCTAAGGTCTAAAACATACTGTGTTGCTTTAAGTCATGGTCAACTTTTATTTACCTGAGGTTGTAAGAAAGAATGAAAACAGGAATAGCCAAAAGCTACCTCCCCAAAAATTCCCAATGAGAAAAATCAGGTAATTTGCATGTTACCTGTTTTCCTTTCCTTTCTAGGGATCACCTAATGCACAGTCCCTTGAAGGACTGGATGCCAGCAGGGGAGAAAATAAGCCGCTCTAGTTGCAGGGCACCTGAAACCTGCATAGTTGGTTCCGGAACATACATGTGTTGATAAAAATGTTTTCTTTTGTTCTTTTTTTTTTTTTTTTTTTTTTTCTGAGATGGAGTCTTGCTCTGTTGCCCAGGCTGAAGTGCAGTGGCGCGATTTCAGCTCACTGCATGCTCTACCTACCAGGTGCAAGTGATTTTCCTGCCTCAGCCCCCCCAGTAGCTGGGACTACAGGCACACGCCACCATACCTGGCGAATTTTTGTATTTGTAGTAGAGACAAGGTTTTGCCATGTTGACCAGGCTGGTCTCAAACTCCTGACCTCAGGTGATCTTCCTGCCTCGGCCTCACAAAGTGCTGGGATTACAGGCATGAGCCACCACTGCACACGGCCTTTCTTTCATTCTTTACTGGAGGAATTAAATGAACAATAATGGGAAAGGTGCAGTAATGCTATGATGGAGTTGTGGTGGGAAGCTGGTATCATGGGATCAAAGACAGGACTGTCGTAATGCACCTGTTGTGGGGTATATAAAAAAAGGTTCCACCCTTAGAGTCTTCTCCAATCTCTCAAGGAAGAGTCAACAGCTCCAATAATAGGCTGAATACTTTATGACAGCAGCACGCACGGTAAAGCACTTTTGGGCATGGGTTTATAGTTTTATTGGTCACATTGTGCCTGACATCACTCTCATTGTCATTAAATGCCCGCATGTTTGTCACTCCGTGGGATTTGACTGGATTCTACTGTAAGTGTAAAGTTGAAGAATGAGCACGTGGAATGTTAAGCCTATGGTGAGTTTAAGAGGAAGTAATGTGTTAAGCAATGCTCAAAACAAACTTAAAATAGAAACAAGGCGGGGGGGGATGGTAGAGGGGGCAGAGAAGAAAACAAGCTGAGAAAAGGTAAAAAAAGGGGGAGGAAGGAAGGCCATGGGAATAAGAACTCTGCCCTTAGAGGTAAAGACAGAACTGGGGCGGGGCGGGGAAGACGTAAAGACAGAATCCATAGAATAACTCCAACTGGCTGGGTTTGGTGGCTTACGCCTGTAATCCCAGCACTTTGGGAGGCCAAGGCAGGCTGATCACCTGGGGTCGGGAGTTCGAGACCAGCTTGATCAATATGGAGAAACCCCATCTCTACTAAAAATACAAAAAATTAGCCAGGTGTGGTGGCTCATGCCTGTAATCCCAGCTACTTGGGAGTCTGAGGAAGGAGAATAGCTTGAACCCAGGAGGTGGATGTTGCAGTGAGTCGAGATTGTGCCATTGTACTCCAGTCTGGGCAACAAGAGCAAAACTCCGTCTCAAAAAAAAAAAAAAAAAAAAAAAAAAAGAATGACTCTGGCAGGACAAAGCTCAAGAGGAAGCCAGACATTTAGATCCCAATCCCATCAACTAGCTTTGGGACTTTGGCAAGTTCCCCACTCACTCTTACCCTCTGTTTCCCTATGTGTTAAAGAAGCACAAGAATAACCCCCTTTCCAAGGTTGAGAGAAGAAAATGACAAATAGCCTAAAAACACTTTGAGATGTTAAGAGCAGAGATCAGAGGCAGTGTTGCCTGAAGGACTGGTTTGACGTTTCATGGTGCTATTTACTGATCCTGTTCTCTTCCACGATAAAGCATCTGTAGCTTTCTCACTGGGCCCTTGCACAAATAGGAAATGTAATGTGAGGATCTTAAAAGTCTGCAAAACTGCATGATTTAGAATGTAACACTAGCAATTGTCAGGGGCAGATAGCCTAAAAAGGCCTTATTGTGTATTTCTCTCTTGTGATAAAACTCTAATCTGTCCTATGTTTCATCCTCAAGGATAAAATGTGGCTTCTTGTTGGCTGCAACCTTGTTTAAAGGACAGAGATGTTTCTAGGCTTATTCATATTCACCCTTCATCAGGATGAGCATAGAGGGAGAAGCTAGTCACGCTGTGTTCCTCATTGCCTAGCTCAGGTAAGACAGCACAGAACAGCTTCAGGATTCAGCTGATTCTGTTAGACATTGTAGTTCAGCACAGTTGATTGATTGCTATAGACTTAACCAGTTCAACTGAAAAATGTTTATAGAAGTTCATGATTGGGCCGGGCGCGGTGGCTCAAGCCTGTCATCCCAGCACTTTGGGAGGCCGAGGCGGGTGGATCACAAGGTCAAGAGATCGAGACCATCCTGGTCAACATGGTGAAACCCTGTCTCTACTAAAAATACAAAACATTAGCTGGGCATGGTGGTGCGTGTCTGTAGTCCCAGCTACTCAGGAGGCTGAGGCAGGAGAATTGCCTGAACCCAGGAGGCGGAGGTTGCGGTGAGCCGAGATCGCACCATTGCACTCCAGCCTGGGTAACAAGAGCGAAACTCCATCTCAAAAAGAAAAAAAAAAAAGATGATCGTGATTACCTTTTGGAAGTAGGGGTGTTGGTGATGGTGTGGGAGTAATTAATATCTCAGGTAGGAAAGGCATTTAAACTTGAACTTATTTTTTTAACTTTTTTTTTTTTTTTTGAGACGGAGTCTCGCTCTTGTTGCCCAGGCTGGAGTGCAGTAGCATGATCTCGGCTCACTGTGATCTCTGCCTCCCAGTTTCAAGTGATTTTCCTGCCTCAGCCTCCGGGGTAGCTGGGATCACAGGCGTATGCTACCATGCCTGGCTACTTTTTGTATTTTTAGTAGAGATGGAGTTTCACCATGTTGGCCAGGCTGGTCTCAAACTCCGGACTGCATGGGATCTGTCCATCTTGACCTCCCAAAGTGTGGGGATTACAGGTGTGAGCCACTGCACCCGGCCTTTTTTATAAAAAAAATTTTTTAAAAAGACAGTGTCTTGCTTTGTCACCCAGACTGAAGTGCAGTGGCACGATCATGGCTCACTTTAGCCTTGCCCTCCTGAGCTCAGCCAATCCTCCTGCCTTAGCCTCCTGAGTAGCTGGTACCACAGGTACATGCCAACTTGCCTGGCTAATTTGTTTTTAATTATAGAGATGGGGGTCTCCCTATGTTGCTGAGGATGGTCTCAAACGCCTAGACTCAAGTGATCTTCCCGCCTCAGCCTCCCAAAGTGTTGGGATTACAAGCGTGAGCCACTGTACCTGGCTAAACTATTATTTGCATTT
This sequence comes from Sapajus apella, assembly GCF_009761245.1. Classification (NCBI taxonomy): domain Eukaryota; kingdom Metazoa; phylum Chordata; class Mammalia; order Primates; family Cebidae; genus Sapajus; species Sapajus apella. The sequence goes on along the minus strand of NW_022437049.1, from coordinate 3,763,134 downwards.
ATTTTATACTGAATGTATTCCTAGGCCATATGTTGTTTCTTCAGTTTCTTCTGGGATACCTTTTTCTTGTACGCAAATAACACTTCTGGTTTAGAAACAATTTGTTCCTTTTCAGCGAGAATCATCTCCACGTGGCAGGGGAACCTCTCATATGGGTTAATCTGACCATGAGCTCTGTAAATATGGTGTACATTTTGGCTTTGTTCAACTGAATGTGCTCAACGATCCAAGAATCTACATCTAAACCCTTAAGTTCAGCATTGCTTTCTGCATTTTTAAGCACATGCAGCAAAAATTGAACATTCTTTTTGGGCCACCAACCCTGTGACCAGCCCCAGCATTTGGCTTGGGCACACCTGCCAGCTCCACCTTTGTCATGACAGAAAGGCACACACAGCCTCTGAAAAGTGACATCTTTCAGGTACTTGGTGGCTTTTTGGATATGCATACCTTGATGGCCTGCACAGTTACATGGGTGTTCTTAAAGGGAACATAAAGATTTGGACCCCTTGGTTTGCACGATTTTGTGGAGTTTCCTGGGTCAAGGGATAGGCAAACCATTTTCAGAGATCACCCCAGGCCAAGAGCCTACAGAAAGAGCTTGAATTTTTTCTTGCATTCTGGTATCAATAGTCACTGTCAAGTAATAAAATAGAGAAAATGGAAGGCATAACAGCCAGATGATAGGTTGGATGAGGAAACAGCTGAGACAGATTTCTGTTTGTAGAGTTTGTAAAACTGCACCTGGGCGTGAGGAGACCTGGGCCACAGGGCGTGCCTGCTTCCCTGTGCTGGAGGGTATTTGAAGCTGAGGGATAAACCCAATGCTTCTTCCTGCAGCATCTATTTCATTGAAAGATTAGCAGCAAAAAGGCCTTTGTTTTTAGATTAAAACACAGAGGTGGACTGCTGGCAGCCTGTAATCCCAGCACTTTGGGAGGCCGAGGCAGGTGGATCATGAGGTCAAGAGATCGAAACCATCCTGGCCAACATGGTGAAACCCCCATCTTTACTGAAAATACAAAAAAATTAAAGGGGCATGGTGGCGCATGCCTGCAGTCCTGCTACTCAGGAGGCTGAGGCAGGAGGATCACTTGAGGTGGAGGTTGCAGTGAGCCGAGATCACGCCACTGCACTCTAGCCTGGCGACAGAATGAGGAGACACTGCCTCAAAAACCAAAAAAACAAAACACATAGGTAGAGGAGTGGGAAGCAAATATGGCATGAACTTTGGGAAGAGCCTCCCAAGGCTGTCTGCTCTGGAGGCAAGTGAATTGTGGAGGAGTCAGCACCAGGTTAGGTGGCTCATCGGGGTGGCTACTGGCTGTGCCTTCATGGTCTCTGTGTTCTTGCTGGGCCTGCCTCCTGGGATGCATTTCTTGTCTGTCTCTCTAACAGGTTTTGCTAAGCCCAGGAGTGGATGTTCCGTCCTCTACGAAGGGTTTTCCCAGGTGTCTGCCCTTTGACTCATTATCACCACTTCTCCTTGGCTCTTATCAATTCCTGCCTTGCGCTGTGGGCACATAAGCCCCAGTTCCAAGTCCTCTACCGGTCGGTTCTCCTTGAGAGCGCAGTCTGAGTGTTGGTCCCACCTGTCAAGCACTCTGCCTCCGTGGAAGCAGGATCTCAGTAAACAGGAGAAAGAAGGAATGAATGAGAAGCTGGTCATCCCAACCTGGGGCTAAGGAGGTGGCTGATTTTACTTCTTTTTAGACATGAAAATCAAGAGAGGGTTTAGCTTACCCTGGGAGCGGGGTGGGGAGAGGTATTTCCTGAAAGAAGATGAGAGGCAGGAAACTCAAATCCCTCCCTTTAAGTTACATTTCCTGGCGGGGGATGGTGGCTCACACCTGTAATCCCAGCACTCTGGGAGGCCGAGGTGGGCATATCACCTGAGGTCAGGAGTTGGAGACTAGCCTGGCCAACATGGTGAAACCCTGTCTCTATCAAAAATACCAAAATTAGCTGGGCGTGGCGGCGTGCGCCTGTAGTCCCAGCTACTCGGTAGGCTGAGGCACGAAAATTGCTTGAACTTTGGAGGCGGAGGTTGCAGTGAGCCAAGATCCCTTCACTGTACTCCAGCCTGGGTGACAGAGTGAGCCTCTGTCTCAGAAAAGAAAAGAAAAAAGATAAATTTCCTGATTATAGAATGTGCATGCACACACACAGGGAAGTGCTTCTGAAATTCCTGAAACCGAAGATAAACCATTTTGATTGGTGAGTCTCTTTTGTCCTTATCTCCTGTGTATAGAAAGGTGAACTGTGGATCGCTTTAGCTTTGCCTGTTGCCCTTTTCATCAGTAATGCAGGCTAAATAATTACTCTCTCTGCTTTTTCCAGTTGTGTGAGCCATGTACTTCTGGCAATAAGGAAATGTTAATTGAGAATGAAAATAGAGTCATTAAACCCTTACATTAAATAATTATGGTGTGTTCTTTTAAAGACATCGTGTTATCAGTATACAAATATGTTGCAATCGAGTCATCAAAATTGCCCTCTAATTTCCAAAGAAATGCACTGTGACTCAAGGTCACATAAGGAGAATCTTAGACTCTTGTGGGCATCGTGCCTTGATTTTGATCCTTCTCAAGTTTGTGCTGTATCTGGGATTCTCTAGGGGCAGTTAGCTGTGTCCACGCCCTTTATGAGAAGTGTTTAGTAGAGCTCAAGTCAGCCCAGTGCAAGCATCAGAAAGGCTCCTAGATATCAATTCCAGTTCTGGCCCTGATTTTCTTTGTAGTTTTAAGCCAAACAGGAAAATTTCTCTGCACGTTAGCTCTCCTATTTAGCAATAGAGAAGATACTATTTCTCTGTGAAATGCCTTACAACTTGAATACAAGGAAACTTTAAGACATAAGGGGTCATTAATAGTGTACCTGTTGTATTTCTGTTCGCGGGGAGGAGGGGGTGTAAATTGCAGTTCTGATTGACAAAGGAGATTTTGCAGAGAATCTTTACAATTATACTTCGGACTTCTCCAGCCTCCTCTGTTCTTTAGATAATCTTACCACTTTTTTGGTCATTCTAAGCACTACATGGATTAGTTCAGTATATAGATTATTGCCGTATAAAACTCATTCTGTCTCTTAGCAGATAACCTAACTCTGGTTTTACTGAAAAGATTAAAGCTGATTTGGAAGAATTGAACTCACTCATTCATCTCAGTTTTGTGTTGATGTATCTTCATCTCTGCGGCTGTCTCCCAGTTGCAGACAGAGGCAGCCACCTTTCTTCCTCCTCCAGAGCTAACCCTTTCTCTTGCGCCCTTGATGCCCCCCTCCACCTCTTCCTATTACACCACCACTACTTGGCATCACCCACATCTCCCTTGCAACCACTTTCAAACAAGGCCAGGCTTTATTCCATTTAACAAAAGCACACAAGAAAACCAAAATGCTTTTGCTTGACCTTGCGTCTCTTCTAGTCTATTTATTGCTTTCCTTTTGCAGCAAGACATCTCAATTTCCTCTTTCCTCATAGTCCCTTAGTTCTGCAGTCTAGCTTCCTTTCTCCGTCACTCTATTGAAATTGTGTCCTCAAATGTCACAGTGGTGCCCTTGTAACTTAATCTGAAGAGGGTGGTGTTTTAGCCCCATTCTTTTTATTTTCTCAGCAGCATTGATTTTCTTTCTTTCTACCTTTTTTCTTTCATCTTCCATGCTGACATAGTTCTCTGGTTTATATTTTTCTGCTTATCTCCTAATTGGGTTTTCTAGACCAGTCCACTGCATCATGGCTGAGTCCAAGCTCTCACATTAGCCTGCCTGTGGCTGAATTTTAACTCTGCCATGAATTAACTGCATGACCTTTGTTAAGGTAATCTCCCTGTGCCTCAGTTTCTCCAGCCTGAAAGTGGAGACTATAGTAGGAGTATTTTTTTTTTTTTTTTTAGTTTTGAGATGGAGTTTCACTCTTGTTACCCAGGCTGGAGTGCAATGGCGCGATCTCGGCTCACCGCAACCTCCGCCTCCTGGGTTCAGGCAATTCTCCTGCCTCAGCCTCCTGAGTAGCTGGGATTACAGGCATGCACCACCATGCCCAGCTAATTTTTTGTATTTTTAGTAGAGACGGGGTTTCACCGTTGACCAGGATGGTCTCGATCTCTTGACCTCGTGATCCACCCGCCTCGGCCTCCCAAAGTGCTGGGATTACAGGCGTGAGCCACCGCGCCCGGGTATAGTAGGAGTATTAACCTTTGGTTTGATGTAACAACTGAACATGATAGTCTTTGTAATATTTATCCCAACATTTGGCACGCAGACGTTTTCATTGCATGTTAGCTATTAGCATAACAATACGCTTCTTGATCTTTGAAAATATAATTGTTCTTTTCTGGTTTTAGGGCCTATTTTCTGCATGACCCAGTGCAGATCCAGACGATAACTAATTATTGATAAATAGACTTATGCACATAGTTAGAGAGTCCGGGGAAGGAAGGATGATGAGGGAGGGAGGCTCCTGAATTCTGCAGGTGCTGTGATTCCCTGGTTTTAATTTTGCTTTGCTTTTTAGCAATAAATCATATAAATTATTGAGAGCTTACATCGCTTTTTTCGGGACATAGGGTGTTGGTTGGGCAGGAAGGGACGTTAATGGTTAAAGCTCTAGTTGTTGGTGCAACAGTCAGTCACAATGAGGCTGCTAGGCATGGGACACAGTGTCCCATCCTTAGATTAAATGCACTCTAACGAGATTATATAAAGGAGGCAGCCACGGCGGCGGCTCTGGGCAGAGGCCGCCTGCAACCCGTCCATTGAGTCATGCCGCCATCCAGCGGCCGCACGGGGAACAGGCCTTGGCAGAGCCATTTTGTTTGGTGCAGAAGTCCCCAGAATTACTGTCCTCTCTGCAGAAAGTATCGGTCAGGCTGACACGAGGGAAGAATGAGAGGAAATCACAGCAAGGAGAAGGAAAAACACCTCAGTACGGCGTGGAGAAGCCAAGGGCGCAAGTGATACTTGTGCCAGCCTGCAATATCCTTGTCGGTTTCATTCCAGAACAATTCCCTCCCCCGCCCCAATACTCTATAAACTTTGACTTTCTTCTCTTATTTGTTACTCACTGCCCAACACCCTGTGCTGACCTGTTATCCTCAACAGACCCTGTGTCACCTCCTAATTTCCCTTCTTGAATGTTAGGAATTCAGGGCTGGGAAAATTTAGCCGAGTCATCACATTTGGCTACTACCCGGGAAAGCAGCTCCCCGAGTGAGGAACCGGCTCCAGCTCGTCACGTGGCAGCCGTCCGCAGGAGCCGCAGGTAAGGGACACTGCTGGCCGGGGCAGGCCAGATGCAGCGGGTGGTGTCCTGGGTGCACTTGGGTTCCCCAAACCATTCTGGAATGTCACTGTGGTCACCGGTATCGGTGGGATTTCCACCTCTAGGGGGTAGTAGCTGTCTGGTAATGTTCTCTTTGTAAAACTGAAGTGGGCAGTGTTGACCAGGAAGCTGGTTTTGTTTGCTTTTCACAAACTATGTTAATTGATCAATAGATTGGTTATAGATCATTATGCTGTCAGCAAAGAGCTTTAGGATGGCAGGGACTCAGTGAATATACTGATGCTTTGGCCTGAAATGTCTGTGGTCTGTCCTTCCTCGTTCAGCACACAGGACATTGCCCGGGAGCTGAACATGGGCTTATAGCTCAGTGACTGAAAGGATGGCTTTCGGAGTCCTAAAATCTGCTCTGCCACTGCTATTTGACTTTGAGTTAATTGTTTAACATTAAGTCCCAGTTTCTTCTTTTCTAAAATGAGGACGATTTTTTATTTTTATTTTTTGAGAAGGGGTCTTGCTCTGTTGCCCAAGCTGGAGTGCAGTGGTGCCATCTCAGCTCACTGCAGCCTTTGCCCACTGCAGCTTCTGCTTCCCGGGCTCAAGTGATTCTCCTGCCTCAGCCTCCTGAGTAGCTGGGACTACAGGTGTGCACCACCATGTCTGGCTAATTTTCATATTTTTAGTAGAGGCGGGCTTTCACCATGTTGCTCAGGTTGGTCTTGAACTCCTGGCCTCAAGCAATCTGCCTGCCTCGGCCTCCCAAAGTGCTGGGATTATAGCATGAGCTACCATGCTCAGCCTACTATTGTCATTTATAAGTTCAGTGTTGGAAGGATTTTTAAGCAATCTAACAGCTTCTACTGCTCATTTTACAGATGAGGAGATAAAATCAAAGTGTTTTATTATTTTGGCCTTCACAATATACCTTTTGGCTTCAATAAATAAAAGGATTATTGACCAAAAACCTAATACTTTGAGTCAGAATGATTCAAGAGTGCAAAAGCAGATAGAAGTCAGTGTAAAGCGTCAGTCATCTAAGTTACCCCAAATCCACGTGTCTTCAGTAAGATAGGTAGAAGCACAACGTGGGAATGAACACAAGCCCCAGCTGGGGTCTTGGGATTGGTAAAAACCAGGGGGCCTGTGCATAGCTCACTCAGGAAGTATGTCCCAGAGGAAGAATAATTATTGAAGAACATGTGCAGAGATGAGTACAACTACAAGCAGGGCCGTGTCTTTGGCTTCCAAATGGCCAAGTGACCTCCTGGCCTTGGTCATATAAGGCTAGGCACATGTGGTGACCATAGAAACCCACCAGAAAATGCCATTCTCCTAGGAAAGATGTCTGTCTTAGGGGTGAGTGGGCTTGAAGGAAGAATTACAATACCCTAAGAAATCTTGGAATCTGTATACTACATTCATTTATGGTGTGTTTTAAACGTTCCTCTCTCAGATCCTGTGTTGCAACAGATGGGAATGATCCTTTTGTTTTGGTTGAACTGGGTGTAAAGAACTTAATGTTTTAGAAAGGAGGGAGGCGCTGCAGGCAAGGAGGGCACAGGGGTGGCGGGAGTCCTTTAAGAAGCTGCAAGAACAAGAAACGAGGCTCCAGTGAGGGACCTCGTGACCTTGATTTAACTCCTAATTTGTTTTATTTTTTTAAGGAAACTTTTAACTGGAGAATAGCATCCTAGAAAAGTTGAACAAATCATAGACAAACAGCCGCTGTGATTTTAATTTTATTTGGAAAGTGAAATTCAAAGTGCTTCACAAACATATGGTATCAATCCCTTGTTCTCTGCAAAGACACTGACCTCCTTCCCTTCCTCATCCCTCGGCCCCAGCTCCCTCCCTGACTTTCATGGTCTCTACTACTGCATGGGCTCAGCCTAGAGGAGTATGTTGATTCTGGGTTTATTTAATTTCCAGAGCAGAAGTTCTTCTATACCAGCATGTGTGTAGCATCACCAGGCACCATGTACAAAAAGTGCAATGCTCAGACCTGACACTGCCTGAGATTCTGATACAATAATCCTGGGCAGGGCTGGAGTTTATTATTATTATTATTTTATTTTTTAGAGGTAGGATCTTGCTCTGTCGCCCCAGCTAGAGTGCAGTGACGCAATCATAGGTTACGGCAGGCTCTGACTCCTGGGCTCAAGCAATGCTCAGCCTCCCAAAGTGCTGGGATCACAGGGGGGAGCCACTGTACCCACCCCTGGCTTGGAGTTTATGACAAGCACCCCAGGGAATTCTGATATAGAAGGTGCAGCCAACACTGAGAAATGCTTTCCTTTTCCTGCACCCAAGATCAAGATAAGCCCTGCAACCTGCAAGATTAGACTACATCACAGTTTTTCTCTTGTTTGCTAGAAGAGGTAGTGAGCTCACGATGGAACTCTGTGTGTGTTTCTCTAACCACAGCTCGAATCTTCCAGGTGGAACCACTCAGTTCTCACTTACTTTGCCCTGCTCGGGAGCATGATCTTGAGTTCTACTCACGCCTATGAAGGCGAGGCTGGCTGCTTGGTTTCTGAAGCCTGGGGAAGCTGCCTTGGCTGGCTACAGCCCTTAGCTGTTATGCTAATCTTGCAAGAGAAGTCAAGCAAAAAGAACAGGGCAGCAGGTTTGTTTTCCTTCCCAGTGGAAAAGAGCTTTAGGCATGGTTTTCTTAGGCCTTGGAACAGAGATACCAGCAGGTTTATAATGAGGCCCGTGCCCTCCTTGGTGAGTGTACCCTCAGCTTAAGGGAGTTTTGCTTCTTTTATTTTGTTTTTGAAATTTGAGATTTTTTTTCATTTGAAGATAAATGAAAATCACAATATACTAAAATCACAAATATGCTTATTTAAACACCCAATCCTATTTATCTAAAACAGACTTTGCAAACATACAAATATCTATTCTCTCCACATGTCAGCCCCCATTCAGATCATGGTTTGGAAATGGGGAGATTAGAATTCCCTTAAACTGCAAGTCAGCAGGTGTTTCTTTATAGTTAATGTTAACAAAACTTCTGCAAAACAGTAATTGACAATGGTCTTCTTTATTAACTCGCAAGGAAATTTTGTTAAAGTGTCTGTTCAAAAATGCAGAAAAACTGAACTATACACATATTGAAAAGTTAAAAATTCCTTAATTTTTTATTCTTGAGATCAGTGCTCCAATTTACCGGGCAATGTACCTGATGTAATGAAAAGAAAAAGAAAAAGCTACAGCAGATGAAAGGCCGTAGGGATGTGCATCTAGCCAATGCTACACTGCAGTATCAATAGCTGCCGTTTTTGTAAACTGTGGCTGTAACAGTCCTGAACAAGAAGAGTTTTCTGTTTAAGCTGCAGTCACTTTTCTTTCTTTCTTTTTTTTTTTTTTTTTGAGTCGGAGTTTCGATCTTGTTACCCAGGCTGGAGTGCAATGGCGCAATCTCGGCTCACCGCAACCTCCGCCTCCTGGGTTCAGGCAATTCTCCTGCCTCAGCCTCCTGAGTAGCTGGGATTACAGGCACGCGCCACCATGCCCAGCTAATTTTTTGTATTTTTAGTAGAGACGGGGTTTCACCATGTTGACCAGGATGGTCTCGATCTCTTGACCTCGTGATCCACCCGCCTCGGCCTCCCAAAGTGCTGGGATTACAGGCGTGAGCCACCGCGCCCGGCTAATTTTTCTAACTATGGATCAGCATTCCTTCCGCGGCAGATTTTTATAGTTCCTCTAATGCATTTGTGACGACTGTTTCAAGGTAACTTGCTGCTTTCCCGAAACTTCTAGTTCTTTCTCCTGCTAAGAACTGTAGCCCTTTTCTGCTGTTTTTATTTTTTTGGAGACAGAGTCTTGCTCTGTCCCCCAGGCTGGAGTGCAGTGGCGCAATCTGGGCTCACTGCAAACTCTGCTTCCTGGGTTCAAGCGATTCTCGCGCCTCAGCCTCCCAAGTAGCTAGGATTACAGGCGTCCGCCACCATGCCCAGCTAATTTTTGTATTTTTAGTAGAGATGGGGTTTCACCGTGTTGGCAAGGCTGGTCTCAAACTCCTGACCTCAGGGGATTCACTCACCTCGGCTTCCCAAAGTGCTGGGATTATAGGCATGAGCCACCATGCCCAGCCTCCTTTTCTGCTGTTTTTAGAAACTTCTGCTCCCATATCCACCATTTCCATCACCAGATCCATAACCATCACCTTAGGAACTGCCTGAGCTTCTTCCACCAAAACTGCCCTCTTTCATGGATTCATAATTTGATCACTGTTTCCAAGATCATTATAGTTCCCACCACCACCGTAGTTCCCACCACCAGCATTTCCTCCTTCATTGTAACCATCATATCATTCACCACTGCCACCATATCCACTACCTTGGTTTCCACATCCTGGTCCACCACCACCATGACCCCTCTACTGTTGTGACCAGGATCACCACCTGTAGTTGCTACCATCACCTCCAAATCCATTCTATCCACCATCACCTCCTGCATAACTACCTCTGCTGCCATCACCTTCACCACCATAGCCTCCTTTCCACCAGTTTCCACCACAGCCAAAATGATCTCTACCACCTCCAAAGTTTCCTCCATGACCAGCCAAGTTGCCAGATCCACTTCCATGACCTCTTTATGATCCAGAAGACTCCATGTCATTTAGAAAGGACCCTTTTTACTTCACAATTATGCCCATTAATGGCATGGTATATCTGAACAAGAATTTCATCAGTTGTTTCATGATCATCAAAAGTTACAAGACCAAATTCTCTCTTTTTTCCACTCTGCCTAGCTTCCATAACTTATTTATTTACTTGTTTATTTATTTAGAGATGGAGTCTCACTCTGTCACCCAGGCTGGAGTACAGTGGCATGATCTTGGCTCACTGCAACCTCCACCTCTTGGGTTCAAGCAATTCTCCTGCCTCAACCTCCCAAGTAGCTGGGATTACAGGCATGTGCCACCATGCCCAGCTAATTTTTGTATTTGTAGTAGAGACGGGATTTCACCATGTTGGTCAGGCTGGTCTCAAACTCCTGAGCTCAAGTCATCTGCCCATCTCAGCCTCCCAAAGTGCTGAAATTACAGGTGTGAGCCACGGCGCCTGGTCCATAACTTCTATGGTTTCAATGTTGTCACACTTTTCAAAGGAGTCTTTCAAATTATATTCTTCTCTATCTTCCTTATTATCCCCCAACAAACATTTTCTTCGCTGTTGGATGGGCTCCAGGCTTTACAGAACCCTCTCTACAAACAGCTGTCTTTGGTTCCGTTACACGCCCATCACACTTTGCTGTGTGGTTGAACACACTTTGCTGCACAAGTCTAAGTCCCAAAACCAAAACCCTGAGATGTTTTGTTTGGGAGTTTCTCATTACCACACAATCTGTGGGCGTGCCCCATTCCTCAAAATGTTGGGCCTCTGTAGTTTCAAAGCTTAGGCCACCAATAACCAGTTTTCTCAACTGCCCTAATTCCTGTGGGTCATGGCTCTCCTCCCCGCCCCACCTCTGGCTGCAGCAGCAGACGGTGATGGCCCGATTTGGGTTGGGGCAATCGGGTGACAGCTTTACCTCCATTTTGAGGTTCTTTTCATTTGAAGGTAATCTTAATGATATTAAAATTCACAAATATGCTAATATAAATAACCAATCCGATTTGGCTAAAATAGATTGTGTTCAACTCGAATTCACCATGGGACAGGAGTTTTGCTTCTTTTAGGCTCCCTGTACCCATTGTCAGGCACCTGACAGCTCTGAACCGGAGCATCTGACCTGAGGATCATCAGGTTCTATGAAACATAAAATTGTTAAAAGAAAAGCCCCAGAAAGAAACACCCAAGTGTGTTTCTTGACTCCATGTGAATTTTAAATTTTTAAATTTTATTTTAGTTGGCGGGCGTGGTGGCTCATGCCTGTAATCCTAGAACTTTGGGAGGCTGAGGTGGGCAGATGGCCTGAGCTCAGGAGTTCAAGACCAGCCTGAGCAACACAGTGAAACCCTGTCTCTACAAAAATACAAAAACTTATCCAGGCATGGTGGCACACACCTGTAGTCCCAGCTATTCGGGAGGCTGAGGCCAGAGAATTGCTTGAACCCGGGAGGTGGAGGTTGCAGTGAGCCGGAATCACGCCACTGCACTTCAGCCTGGGTGACAAAGTAAGACTCATCTCCCCCCACAAAATAAAGTAAATGAATACGTTTTATTTTAGTTTCAAGGGTACATGCGTGGGTTTGTTATAAAGGTACATTGTGTGTTGCAAGGGTTTGAAGTACAAATTGTTTTGTCACCCAGGTAATAAAGCATGATACCCAATAGGGAGTTTTTCAATCCTCATCCTCCTCCCACCCTCCACCCTCAAGTAGGCCCTGGTGTCTGTTGCCTTCTTTGTGTCCATAGGTACTCAACGTTTAGCTCCCGCTTATGAGTGAGAACATGTGGTACTTGGTTTTCTGTTCCTGTGTTAATTTGCTTGGGATAATGACCTCCAGCTCCCTCCTCAATGCGAATTTTAAAATCCCTTTATTCTGGAGAGAACCAACGCTGTTCTGTTGTGGTTTCTTTCTGTTAATGCAGTGGTTTTCCAAGTGTGGTCACCAAACCAACCACATCCCAGTGTCATCTGGGAGCGTGTTGGACATAGACATTATTAGGCCCTGCTGCAGATGCACAGAATCAGAAACTCTGGGGCCTGGGCCTGGGAATCTGTGTTTTAACAAGTCTGCTGGGTGATTCTGATGCACACTGAAATGTGAGAACCACTGGTTTAATGAGGAAGCCTGTGGGAATACCTTCAATCAAACAGAGAATCTCAGATCAGCCAGGTAACTGATGGAAAGAGAAACTCATGCTAATTGATGGGGGTGCAATTTTCTGGGGTTTTATTTTGGTTCCCTATTGCAGTGGCGAGAAGATTCCTCTTGACCAGATAGATATGAAGGAGATATAGGTCCTGTAAATTAGGGGTGAGGGGGTGTTTTCATGGACCTTTCCAGAATGGAGCAAATCCACCTGGGTTTCATGGACCAAATCCATCTGGGGGGCAAGGATGGCAGAGAAACCGAGTTCCCATGCATCTCCAGATCAAGTGAGTCAAATGTTCCAAAGTACATCTGTTTAAAGGGTCAGCTTCTATGAGAGAGGAGTGTGTCTTGGTTTGCTTAGGACTTTTCCAGCTTTAGCACTGAAAGTCCCATGTCCCTGGAAGCTCCCCAGCCCTGAGAAAACCAAGGCAGTTGGTCACTGGTCAATGTAGTTCAGAGACTGCCTGCTGGAATTACTTGGTGAGCTTTAAAAATACTGATGCCTGGGTCCCCCTCCAGAGATAATGTTAGACTTATTCTGGATGTTTAAAAGTTCCTCAGGTGATCCTAATGCAGCCAGGGTTAAGCCGTTGCTGCAGCTGCTTGTCTACCATTTCTCCTATTAAAAAAAAATAAAATATGGCCAGGTGTGGTGGCTCATGCCTGTAATCCCAGCACTTTGGGAGGCCAAGGCGGGCAGATCACGAGGTCAGGAGTTCGAGGCCAACATGGTAAATCCCTGTCTCTACTAAAAATATAAAAAATTAGCCAGGTGTGGTGGTGTGCACCTCTAATCCTGGCTACTCAGGAGGCTGAGGCAGGAGAATTGCTTGAACCCAGGGGGTGGAGGTTGTGGTAAGCCTGGGTGACAGAGCAAGACTCCATCTCAAAAAAAATAAATAAATAAAATAAATAAAAAAAACACAAAACACATACAAGTCAATGGTTCTAATGAGGTTGAACCCCTACCACACACTATATACAAAAATTAACTCAAAATGGATGAATGACCTAAATAGAAAGGCTAAAATTATAAAACGCTTAAAAGAACATATGGTGGTAAATCTTCATTACCTTAGATGTGGCAATAGATTCATAGATATAACAAAGCATGAGTAAGAACAACAAAAATAGACAAATTGGACTTCATGAAAAATAAAAACTTTTGTGCACAAAGGATATTATCCAGAAAGTGCAAAGATAGCCCACAGAATGGGAGAAAGTCATATATCTGATAATGGTCTAGTATTCAGCATATATAAAGAATTTTTATAACTCAGAAAAAGACAACCCAATTGAAAATGAGCTAAGGATTTGAATAGAAATTTCTCCAAAGAGGACATATAAATACCAACAAGCACGCAAAAAGATGCTTAGCCTCATTAATCATTAGGAGAATGCAAATAAAAACCACAAATGACAGACTACTTCATGCCTACTAAGATGGATATAATAATAAAAACAATAATAATGGAAAATAAAAGTTGGTAAGGATGTGGAGAAATTGGAACTCTCACACATTGCTGGTGGGAATGTAAAATGGTGCAACCACTGTAGAAAACAGTTTGGTGGTTCTTCAAAAAGTTAAGCGTAGAATTACCATATGATGGCTGGCCATAGTGGCTCATGCCTATAATCCCGACACTTTGGGTTGCCGAGGTGGGTGGATCACTTAAGGTCAGGAGTTCGAGACCAGCCTGGCCAAAGTGGTGAAACGCTGTGTCTGTTAAAAATACAAAAATTAGCCGGGTGTGGTGGTATACACCTGTAATCCCAGCTACTTGGGAGGCTGAGGCAGGAGAATCCCTTGAACCCAGGAGGCAGAGGTTGCAGTAAGCCAAGATTGTGCCACTGTACTCCAGCTTGGGAGACAGAGTAAGACTCTCTCAAAACCAAAAACCAAAAAATTACCATATGACCCAGCAATTCTACTCCTAAGTATATACCCCAAAGAACTGAAAGCAGATACCCCAACAAATAGTTGTGCACAAATATTCATAGTAGCATTATTCACAATAGCCAAAAGAGAAAAACAACCCAAGTGCCTATCAACACATGAATGGATAAACAAATTATGGTATATCCATACAAAGGAATATTATTCAGCCATAAAAAAATGAAATACTGATTGATACATGCTACAACACAGATTAACCTTGAAAACAATATACTAAGCAAAAGAAGCCAGTTATAAATGGTCATAGTAATGTATGATTTCACATATATGAAATATTCAAAATAGGTAAATCCATTGAGACAGAAAGCAGATTAATGTTGCCAGAGGCTGGGGGAGGATGGAATAGGGAATGAGTGCCTGATAGGTGCAGGTTTTTCTTTTGGGGTGATGAAAAAATTTTGGTATTAGACAGAGGTGGTGGTTGCAGAGCATTGTTTACATGGCTAATTGTATGTTACATGGATTTCCCCTAAATTAAAAGAAAATCATCAGGTTACTCACATCTACAAAGCACAATTGAAATCAAGCTCTTTATAAGTCTGAGTCCTCCACAGCTGGCCTTTAACTACATTCCCCGCTCCCTGTAGCCTATCTTCTATCTCTCTCCTACCATGATACTACATGGAATCATGATACTACATGGAATCCTGTTGAATCCCTTGTGTCATATATGCTCTGCCTCTGCTTCCAAGCTCACCAGTGTGCTTTGGAAAGCCTCCACCAGCAATTCCAGCCTATGGTCCTCTCTCAACTCCAGTGGCTCTTAACTTTATGCCCTTGACACTCAGAGCATAGGCCCTGCTTGGCATCCCCTGGGAGCTTGGAAGAAAGGCGGAATCTGGAGTTCCGCTGCAGAAACGCTGAACAAGATCTTCAAATGATTTTAGGGGACATTAAAGTTTGAGAAGTGCTGGGTTGTACTAGCTGGCCCAAAGTCAGGCTGTGGATCAGAATCACTTGGTAAGCTACATTTATGTATATGATATTCTTTCAATAATACATGCGCATGGTAAAATTACAAGCTGTACATATACAAAAAAAGTAAAAATGTAAGTTTCTCTCCCATCTCAGTTCCTCAGTTCCAGCCCAGAGGCTATCTCTCTTAACGTTTCTTGGGTATTTTTCCTCCTTCTATGCATATGCAAGCATGTATGTACATATGTATTTCCTGCCCTCATTTTGATTTTACCCAAATGGTAAATACTGTACACACGGATTTGCACTTTTCACTCAACAGTATATTGTGAAGATTATTTTAGCACATGCTGATCTGCCCAGTTTTCTTCTTATTGACTGCATAGCAGTCATTGTAAAGTCGTATAGTTGTAAAATATGTAATTTATTTATGTTAAAACCATTGGCTGGGGACAGTGGCTCACGGCTGTAATCCCAACACATTGGGAGGCTGAGGCAGAAGGATTGCATGAGCCCAGGAATTTGAGACCAGATTGGGCAATGTGATGGGACTCCGTCTCTAAAAAGAATTTAAAAATTAATTGGGCGTGGTGGCATGCACCTGTGGTCCCAGCTACTCAGAGGCTGAGACAGGAGGATTGCTTGAGCCTGGGAGGTTGAAGCTGCAGTGAGCTGTTTTCCTGCCACTGCACTCCAGCCTGGGAGACAGAGCAAGACCCTGTCTCAAATCCCTGCCCCACTCCCTTTTCCCCTGCCCAAACCATTAAAGAACACAATATTGTTTATTACCAAGTGCTATGGTAGCTATCCTTTGTGTATATCTTTGAGCATATGATGTGCTGATATCTGTAGGATTAAAGAATTGCCAATTATGTGCACTTTAAAGTGGTAAGAGATAGTGCCAAAATCCTCTCTAAAAAGAGGTGCCAATTTACATTCTTGGAGAACTTTCAAAAACACAAAATTTGAGGCTACTCTGTATTTCAATTCATGAGAACTCTGTGGGTAGGACCTGGGAATCTGCATTTTACTTCTTTTGTGATTAAAAAAAAATCTGCAGAATGGAGGGAAGAACCAGAGGGCAGATCCCCCTTGACCCCCAAGCTGCTATTCCTCTTGGGCTACCTTGGGTTGCTATTTATCTACGTGACTGTTCTATCTCCTCACCACAGTAGAAGGTTCCTAACGACAGGCCTCAGGATTGCTGCCTCTTTATATTCTTACTTTGGAACAGTGCATTGTACAATAATATTTGTCAATGATGATTGTCTGTGTCATATATGATGTGTTTTTTTTTTTTTTTTTTTTTTTTTTTTTTTTTAGTTCCATGGACCAAAGACAGAGGAGAATCCTGGGCCAGCCCCTTTCCATCCCTACTTCCCAGCCCAAGAAGAAAAGGACATCAATGATATCTTTATTTTCCAAGGTCTGACACAAAATATTATGAACAAATTTTTCCTCCCAGCAACTGTTTTGTAAGATGTATATTTGCCTGGTCTGCGGTTAGTTAGGCCTGCTCCACTGAAGTACCTTCTGAAAAAACTTTGATGACAGTTCTTTTAACAGGGATAGGATGTTTACAGGATGACAAGAAGATTAGTTGAGAATAATTTAACTTGCTGCCAACTCAATAATACAGATATGGAATGAGGCCAGGTGGGGTGGCTCACGCCTGTAATTCCAGCACTTTGAGAGGCTGAGGGGGGCAGATCAGTTGAGCTCAGGAGTTCTAGACCAGGCTGGGCAACATGGCGAAACCCTGTCTCTGCCAAAGATACAAAAATTAGATGGGCATGGTGGCATTCACCTGCCATCCCAGCTACTCAGGGCCGAGGTGGGAGGATCGCTTGAGCTGCAGAGGTAGGGGCTGCAGTGAGCCGAGATCATGCCACTGCACTGCAGCTTGGGCGACAGAGTGAGACCCTGTTTCAAAAATAAGTAAATAAATAAATAAAATAAAAGATAAAAAAAGAATAAACTGTGATGACGATTCAGGAATAATAGGGAGGCTTGGAAATCACCAAATCTCATCCATAGCACTATTGAGATAGCCAAATCTCAAGCCAGTCTCTTCCCTGGCCCCTTTGTAAGGATGGTGGGGAGGTGGCTTTTGTCTTTGATCTTGTCTGGATCTTCCATCATCTTGATTCTCACTCCAGTACCTGTTGCTGTTTTCTGGGTCCTGCTGCACACCTGGGTCTTCCTGGCATGAGAGTTCATAGGCTTACTACAAAGACTCAGAGACTTGCCCATCTCTTGCCCCATCCCTGGCTCTGAAATTACTCAGAGTTTAGTTTTTTTTTTTTTTTTTCACCATGCTGGTCGGGCTGGTCTTGAACTCTCCACCCCAGGTGATCCACCCGCCTTGGCCTCCAAAGTGCTTGGATTACAGGCATGAACCACTACACCCAGCCCTCAGAGTTTAGTTCTGGTACAGGTTTCTGCATCAGACACACAGTGTTTTTTCCCAACTTGCATTATTCATGCATTTCTGTTCCTACTCTTAATTGCATGCTCGGATGCATGCATTCTGGAGTTGGAACATCCTTTAAGTGCCCTGAAATGTTTGTAGATGTGTACTAGATTAATTCTGAAATGTCTGTAGATGTATACTAGATGTTTGCAGATATGCTTTGCTAATTGTGTCAAGTGCTATTGAGAGGTTGAGTAATGTGACTACTGAGAACTGACCCTTGGAATTAGCCATATGGCAAGGTGGGGTGAGGGGATATCAGCCTGATTGCGAAGGGTTCAAGAGACAATGGGAAGAGACAAATGGGAGAAAACAAGTGTAGATGTTTTTCAAGGCATTTGGATACAAAGGAGAGCAGAAAAATGGGAAAGAGCTGGAGAAGAAGGGTAAAGGGAGCTCTTTGAAATGGGAGGAGTAACGGCACACCTTTCCCTGTGAAAGGGATCCCGATTCCCAGGACACTTCAACACTGATCGAGTCCTCTTTCTTTCAACTTCTATCACACCCATAGCTGCTCTAGAGCCCCTCCCCATAATCTCCTAAACCTACCTCAACACCAGCCTGTATTATCTTTCTTGCCCCCTTTCCTCTTCGTCCATCAGTTTCTTCATTATGTAGACCAAATGAGTTCATTTCCAACAAAACCCAGGCATCTTTCATTGGAGAAAGAAGGAGTAAAATTGAGCAGGCAATTGCAGAATTTTCCTGAGAGGGAAGGATTGGGGTTGGGATTGGGTATGGCTCCGAACACTCCTAAATTTTTGACTCATCACCCAGGTCTCTTGGAAACTGAGGTTTCGGAAGTGGGAGCCTCTGAAGAATGTGTTTTTCATCTTGGCCGAAAGAGCCCGGGACCCCAGTGCTAAAAAGCGTCACATGGCAATGAAAGGCTTGGGAACCATGGCCTGCGAAGCCCCTGACAAGGTAGGGAAGAAGGGTGGGGCTCAGCCAGCCCCCCAAGCCTCTCCAGCCCTCTTGGTGTGGAGTCCCCAGGGCTGGAGTATGGTCTCTGATGTATTAGTTACCTATCACCTTGGAACAAACCACCGCACACTTAGCAGCTTAGAGCAACACGGGTTTATTATCTCTGTTTTCGTGGGTCAGGAGTCCAGGTGCAGTTCAGCTGGGTCCTCTGCTCAGGCTCTCAGGAGGCTGCAATCAAGTGTCAGCCAGACTGCATTCCTTTCTGAAGCTCAGGGTTCACTTCCGTGGTTGTTGGCAGAATTTAGTTACTTCCCGTTGTGGGACGGATGTTTCTGTTTTTGCCTGCTGTCTGTCGGGGGGCCACTCTCAATGCCTAGAGGCCACCCTCTCACAGCCGGCATCTCACTTCCTCCAGGCCAGCAGGAGGGTTTCACCGCCTCCTGTCTGCTAAGATAGAGTCTTACGGGCCAAGCAGTGGTGGCTCACACCTGCAATCCCAGCACTTTGGGAGGCCAAGGCCAGCAGATCACTTGAGGTTAGGAGTTCAAGACCAGCCTGGCCAACATGGTGAAACCCCACCTCTTTTGTATTTTTGTAAAAATACAAAAATTAGCCAGGTGTGGTGGTATGTGCCTGCAGTCCCAGCTAGTCAGGAGGCTGAGGCAGAAGAATTGCTTGAATCTGGGAGGCAGAGGTTGCAGTTAGCAGAGATCACACCATGCACTCTAGCATGAGAGACAGAGTGAGACTCTGTTTCAAAAAAAAAAAAGAATCTTATGCAATGTGAAGTCATGTCTGTAGGCTGGAAGCAAGTCACAGGTTTCTTCTGCACAAGGATGTCATTCATTCAGGGTCATCTTAGGCTCACGACACCTCAGCAATATCAACCACGTGGGAGACAGAGCTGCAGGCAAGATAAATTCACAGTTGTTACCCTCCCTGGTGAATTTAAGTGATTTTTTTTTTTTTTTTTAGTAATTTATGTTTGTTTCATAGAATATGTTTCCCCACCTCCTCCTTTACCATCTGCCAACTTCAGTGCCCATTTTGTCTCTTCCCTACTATAAAGGTAACTAGTACTCCCCAGGCCCCAAGATCACCCAGGTCTGCTGCCCTATTTGGAGAGCCCTACCCAGCCTCACCCACCCCCATGCCACTCCAGATTGCTCTTTCTGTTTTCCTTCCTAGGCTGAGTTGGGCTCTTGGGTTGGGTTAATGGAAGCACTTATATTTTAGTGAGTTGTGCAAACCTTGAAGAAAGCCCTAGTCTCTTAGTTCAAGTCCTAGGTTATTAGTAGCTTAGATGTCGGGTTGCTTTTCAACCCATGGGGAGTAATTCCTGTGCTGCTAATCCTTTCCAAACCTTGGTGACAGGTGAGAAAGTATAAGAAAATTGTCCTGGACCTGCTGGTGTGTGGATTGTATGACCCTGTGAGTTTGGAAGTCATCCATGAAAGTATGAAGACTCTGACCATCGTCCTGGGCAAGATCCAGGGGAAAGGTTTGGGCTCCTTCTTCATAGACATCACTCTTCAGACCAGGACTTTATTAGATGATGTAAGTGAGACAGAAAAATTCTGGGTTATTGAAATCAAAGTGGGATTAGAAATGTGACTTTGGGGCCGGGCTCATGTCTGTAATCCCAGCACTTGGGGAGGCCAAGGTGGGCAGATCACTTGAGGTCAGGAGTTTGAGATCAGCCTGGCCAACATGTTGAAACCCTGTCTCTACAAAATTACAAAAATTAGGCCAGATTACACGCAGTGGCTCATGCGTGTAATTCCAGCACTTTCTGAGGCTGAGGTGGGCAGATCACCTGAAGTCAGGAGTTCAAGACCAGACTGGTCGACATGGAGAAACTGCATCTCTATAAAAAATATAAAAATTAGCTGGGCATGGTGGCGCATGCCTGTAGTCCCAGCTACTTGAGAGGATTGCTTGAACCTGGGAGGTGGAGGTTGCTGTGAGCTGAGATCGCACCACTGCACTCCAGCCTGGGTGACAGAGTGAGACTCTGCCTCAAAAAGAAAAGAAAAGAAATGTGAGCTGTGGGAGGTTTGTTGCTGTGGGAACAAGGTCTTTATTATTTACTTATTTATTAACACATCTTGTTGAGAGACTAGTACTGTGCCAGGGGTTGGGAGGATATATAAAGATGTATAGAATTCTATCTCTACCTCTCAAGGGTGTTTTTTTCTTTTTTTTTTTTTTGAGACAGGGTCTCTCTGTCACCCAGACTGGAGTACAGTGGCATGATCTCAGCTCACTGCAATCTCCACCTCCTGGGCTCAAGCGATCCTTCAACCTCAGCCTCCCAAGTAGCTGGGACTATAGGCACACGCCACCACGCCCGGCTAATTTTTGCATTTTTGGTAAAGACTTTGGTAAAGTCCTCTCTGGGGACTTTGTTGCCCAGGCTGGTCTCAAACTCCTGGGCTCAAGTGATCCACCTGCCTTGGCCTCCCAAAGTGTTGGGATTACAGGCATGAGCTATTGCGCCTGGCAAGTTTTCATCTTAACAGAGAAGTGGGTATATGTACACTAATGACGATGTGGATTGACTAATGATGTTGACACTGGTTGACTAACATGTAGTCAATGCTGTCTTATAAATGCGACAATAGCAGTGATTAGCGTTTAGTGAGCCCTCACTGTGTGCCAGGCACAGTGCGGGGCAGTTCACGTGGCTCATCTCATGTAATCTTCACAATAAACCTGTGAGATGGACTCTGAAGTTGTCTTCACTTTGTAGACAAGGAAACCAAGGCACAGAAAGGTTAGAACTTGCCCAAGTTGACAGAGCCAGGAAGTGGACATGCCACCAGCTCCTCTGACTATAGGGCTGCACTCTTAACTGCGAGATGACAAGTCGGGCTAAGCAAAAGGTGCACCAGCCCATAGCTCAGTCCAAAACTGAGAAGAGTCAGAGACCCTAACTACAAGCTAACAAGTTAGCCTGCCAGTTATTCTGTTCCTGAAAGACAAGACCTATGGAACAGTGAACATATCTTTTATTTACTCCCAGAGCAACCTGTTATCTCCCCACACCCTAATATTCTCTCTGGAGCCACACGGTGAGAGCCAGATGTGTCAGCAGCACAGGAGGGGAAAAGAGGCCTTGACCTTGTATAACTTGGAGCTCATAGAGGAGCTGGGCAAATTTGTTCGTCCTGTTCCAGAGACACAGAGGGATTTTTGCTCTTGAATGTAAGCCAGTCCTCTCTGGGGATGGAGTGAGGGAAGGTCCCTACTTACCATCCTGGAGTATAAGCAGATGTCTCTGAGGAGATGGCTCTAAATCTCTTGGAGGTGTCATCTGAACTTCCAGGACTTGTCAGTCAACCACTTTTTTTTTTTTTTTTTTTTGACACAGGGTCTCGCCCAGGCTGGAGGGCAGTGGCAGGAACACAGCTCACTGCAGCCTCAACCTCCCAGGCTCAAGTGATCCTCCCACCTCAGCCTCCTGAGTAGCTGCGATCACAAGTGCATGCCACTGTGCCTGGCTAATTTTTGTAGTTTTTGTAGAGATGGTCTTGCTATGTTGCCCAGGCTGATCCCAAACTCCTGGGCTCAAGCGATTCTCCTGTCTTGGCCTCCTGAAATGCTAGGACTTTAGGCATGAGCCACGGTGCCTGGCCTTCAACCATTTTTTAAACTCTGGTTACATGGAATTTTTGAGCAGAAATCCCTGGCCATATAGAAACACAAAAATTCTTTTTTTTTTTTTTTTTTAAAAAAAAGACAGGGTTTCACCATGCTGGTCAGGCTGGTCTTGAACTCCCAACCTCAGGTGATCCGCCCACCTTGGCCTCCAAAGTGCTTGGATTACAGGCAAGAGCCACCATGCCCGGCCAAAACACAAAAATTCTTATGCCGAACTGTTTGCTGACAGTTTATATCTTGATAATAGATAGCACTCTTCATTATGTGAGGCCATGCTGCTTACCCATGCATGTGTTCCCAGTTAGATGGTGTCAGACTCCTAGGGGAATGGACACCTGTCTTACATGTCTGTACATCTTACAGCATTAGGGTATGGCTTCGGATGGGGTACATTCTCCATTAAAATTAGTTAAATTAAACAGGCACACATACACTCTCACTGCCAGAACAGTGAAGATAATACAACTCTAAGCCAGGCATGGTGGTGTGTGCCTATAATCCCAGCTACTCAGGAGGCTGAAGCAGAAGGATCACTTGGGTCCAGGAGCTGGAGGCCAGCCTGGGCAATGTAGCAAGATGCTGTTTCTCTCTCTCTTGAAAAAATAAAAATAAAAAAATAAAAAAAAGCAACCCTAAGGCAATTTCTGTATGCATCATGTGCTAATTTTTAAAAGATACCTCACAATGTGATTAGTGGTCCTCAGTCTTGCTGGATCTCTGTGATCCCCAGTTCTTGGTGCCCCTTACCCCCTGTGAAGGCCTACCCCAGCCCTGCTTCCTCTGGTTTACCTGGAGCAGGACTTAGACTACAAAACACTGATATAAAAACCTGTGCACCAGGAGTCAGATGTCTGGGTTACTATTCTGCCTTGACAGTGTGGTTTTGGGCAAGTTGCTTAAATGCCTTGGGCTTTGGTCACCTGTCCTGGAAAGGTAATACTTGGACCAAACAGCTCACCTTGGAAAGAAAGAGAAGGCTGAGTCCACTGAAATGCACTCAGGCACAAACCGACCAATCAGACTGAAAGCAGGGAGAGGTGGGAGGGTGTTGGGGGAAGAAACACGATTATTATATCCACTGCAGATGGGAGAAACTCAGACCAAAGGCAGCGAGAAAAGACTTGGGAAAATGCTCCAGTAACAAACAGGGAACTGGTGGAATGGATTTTGGTTCAGAAAAGGAAAAGAGAAGAAAGAAAAGAAAAATAAAAATGGAAACTCCTTTATGTGTAGACGTAGAAAGAGCTCTCAGACTGATGAAAAATCAGGGTGCATAACAACAGTGGCCTGATGCTTCCATTTACGTAAAAAAGAGGGAAGGACTATACAGTAAACATCTTTCTTCTTTATTTTCTGGAGAGATACATGCAAACATTATTAGCTTGTGGGGAGGAACATTTGGTGGCCGATGGAGAGGAGTAGAACGTAGACCTACTTTTTCTATAAAGCTTTTGGTTATTTTGAATTTTGGGAACTTTATAAATGTAGTCTATCTCCAAAACGTGAAATGATGAACAAAAAATCTGGGAACGTGGGAGTAACACCAGTGATTTCCCAGGCTAGTCCTCTTGTCTGCTGGAGAAGAGGTCCATTGAAAACTTTGGGCCCTCTTCATGCCATCCCCTACCACCCAGCTAAGTGCTTTAGACCAAATCTCACTGCTCACCCTGTAATGTACATCCAAGATCGATGGCTGTGATGTGTTCTGATTGACAGCCGTAATGTGTTCTGATATAGTTGCCTTTTGGTAATGATCTGGCTTTCTTGTTGTTTTGTTGACGGGGACCGCAGGAGAACGACGGTCTGAGATACTCGGCCTTTGTTTTGTTTGGGCAATTGGCAGCCTTTGCTGGGAGGAAATGGAAGAAATTTTTCACCAGTCAGGTTAAGCAGACACAAGATTTACTCCTGATCCATTTACAGGATAGAAATCCCCAGGTTGCCAAGGTAAGACCTTGACTCTGCAACAAACAGAGTGACATCTCCATGCTGTTCATAAAGGGAGCTGTGAGTTGAGAGGCCAGACCCTGGGGTTCCTACCAGCGCTGCTGTGGATACTGGGCAGTGTATCTGTATGAATCCTAGACACGGTGCCTCTTCAGTGTGTGATCTCTCTTTGAGCAAGAATGTTATTTTCCATCTGCTCCACCTGCCCAAGCCCAGCATCTGTCAATGCGAGATAAGCTCAGGGCAATGGGGTTGGGGGCAGAGAGGCACAGATTTAATCAATGGTGCAGCAGCCTATGTAATGAGGATATTTATTCATGCCCAATTAGCTTCTGTCATTGTGCTTGGTATAGATTTCCTACCCGTGGCTTCTTTCTTTCTTTTCTTTTCTTTTCTTTTTTTTTGAGACAGAGTTTTGCTCTTGTTGCCCAGGCTGGAGTGCAATGGCGTGATCTTGGCTCACTGCAACCTCTGCCTCCCGGATTCAAGTTATTCTCCTGCCTTAGCCTCCTGAATAGCTGGGATTACAGGTGCCTGCCATCACGCCTGGCTAATTTTTTATATTTTTAGTACAGATGGGGTTTCACCATGTTGGCCAGGCTGGTCTCAAACTCCTGCCCTCAGGTGATCCACCCGCCTTGGCCTCCCAGAGTGCTGGGATTACAGGCATGAGCCACCTTGCCTGGCTCCACCCATGGCTTATTAATTTCTTCTGGAAGTTTTGTTTTATTCTTGGAGAAAATGTGTCCTAACAAGGTTGGATCAACTTCAGGCCTGCTTTGGGGTGGGACTGGGTGAACGTTTCAAAACAATTAGGAGGAAAGCTTTCTACCAAACCACTTGTCTTCTTTAAATTACTGAGAGAGAGAGATTAAATTTAAGAATCCAGTACTACTTTTGATGGGATAATAACAAGGGCTGTGCTAAACTGTAAAGCTATGTCCTTCCCACCAGTCCCCAAATTATAGATATGGCCATTTTATAAGCATACACCCTTTAAGATTCAAATTTTGAAACGACTGGAAGTTACTTTCACACGCTTAGTGGCCCCCTGACCACAGATTGAGTGCAGTCCTCTAGGACACTTTTCCTTGCTTGGGATTATAGAACTCTCTAATATTTTTGACAATAAAATAGTAATATTATTTTTCTCTCAGGCTTGCAAAACAACATTTCGAGCCTGTTCTCCATATCTGAAACTAAGGAAGGAATACAGCTTCCAGAATGAAGAAGATCAAAGGAACCCTAAACTCTGCCGGCAGCTGGTGAGTGAGCCAGGGTAGGAGAGAATTCTCTTCCAGTCCCTGCCTTCCTGGTGGTTAACACAGAAGGTGGCCAAGCACAGGAAAGAGTTACCCCCATAAAACAACTCAGGCCGACTATGTTTGTTAGTTTTTTTGGACAGAGTCTTGCTCTGTCACCCAGGCTGGAGTGCAGTGGCGCCATCTCGGTTCACTGCAGGCTTCACCTCAGGGTTCAAGCGATTTTCGTGCCTCGGCTTCCTGAGTAGCTGAGATTACAGGGTGTGCACTACCACATCCAGTTAATTTTTCTATTTTTAGTAGAGATGGGGTTTCACCATGTTGTCCAGGCTGGTCTCCAACTGATCTCGAGTGATCTGCCTGCCTTGGCCTCCCAAAGTGCTGGGATTACAGGCGTGAGCCAGCATGCCTGGCCAAGACAACTAGGTTTTGATTGTAGTTGACCCATCATACAATGTAAATGGCAAAATGCCTAGAAGATCAAGCACAAGATATATTGGCAGTTTCAGGTCAGGTCACTAGCTGGATGCAGGTGATGCCTGCACTGACAACTGCCTATTAGTTGTATAGTCAAGGAAGTTTGCTGAATCCCTCCCTCACAGGTACCATTGTTAATATCTTTCAGAGCCACTATCATCCAGAGCTCCTGCAGTTCTTCTATGCAAACAAAATTCTGTAAGCGCAGAGCAGCAGGGAAGTGGTTCTATGTGAGTGCATTGCTGAGCCATCAACTTCCCTTTTTCTGTCATTGGATGCCTCTTCTGCTCGCCTCTTGGGATTGTAATGGAAAAGAGGGTGTTAGGAGAGCAATCAAAGGCAAAAATAATACATGGAATTTATGATTATATCTAAAGTAAAATTCTAGACTGTTTTCACTTATTTCCTCTTCACACAAATTTGATGAGCAGGTACACCCTTTTTTTTAAAACATTCCAAGTGTGTACAGATTCAGTGCTTATTTCTCACCTTTTTCTTTCTTTCTTTATTTTTTTAAAGACGGGGTTTCACCATGTTGGTCAGGCAGGTCTTGAACTCCTGACCTCAGGTGATCCGCCCACCTTGGCCTCCAAAGTGCTTGGATTACAGATGTGAGCCACCATGCCCAGGCTTTTTCTTTCTTAAGTTCATCTCTGTCACCTATCTTTTATTTTAAATATTTAATTTCTGAGCCTTAGTAGAATACTTGTTACCTTAAGGTTTTTTTTTTTTAAAGTGTATTTGCTATTGATACTTTGCTATTGATACCTTTTCTTGCCATGATTTATTTAAAGTTGGCCAAGATACCAAGAAGGTGGCTTGGAGGGGTATCTTTGGCTTCTCATAATTTTAAACAGTCATCGCTTTCAAGATCATCCTAAACAAGAATTAATAGGGAGAAAATCATCTACGAAGCATGCGTTGAAATCCTCAGGCTCATGATAACGTATGGGATAATAATAGTAGGTAACACTTACTGAGTGCTTACAATTTAGTGGGCATGGTTGCAGTGCTTTTTGTAAGTTCTGTTTGATACTTGCCACAACCCTATGAGATTAAGTAAGTACTGTAATTATTCTCATTTTATAGATGAGAAAGCTAAGACACAGGGAAGTTAGGTAACTTGGCCAAGATAACTCAGTAAACGGTGGAGCTGGAATTCACATGCATGTGGTCTGACTTCTTGAGCCCATACTCAATAATCATGCCATCCTGCCTCTCTGTGGAATAACTGATGATTGATTAGAAATGTTAAAAGCAAAACAAACACAGACTTCTCTGCTTCTGCTCCTCTACTAAGCCCAGTTCACTTTTGCTTTTACATGTACTAAGTATACATTTTTATTAATTTATGTGAGCTGAGTATATATTTTTATTAATTACTTTTTGGCTATTAATGCCAATTATTTTGGTGATCAATCCTAGTTATCTGAGGAGTTACATCACTCATAAAAATTACAAGAAAAATCTCTTAGTCCATCTTGCTCTCCCTCCAACCAGATTACATCCCAAGCTTCTATAGATACTCTGGGACCACTACTGAACTCAGTATTCAGGCCACACCTGGAGCATTTTGTTCAAGACAATTTAAAATATGAGAGATTATAAAAGCTACAATGAGATCTTAAATGGCATTCTGAGAACCAGGAACTCAATTTTCTGCTGTGGCTTCCAAGGACAGGGTGGTGCGACACAGATGCAGGGGTGAGGAGAAGCCTAGGCAAGACGAGGATGTGGGAGGTGGCAGATGAAGTGGCAGGTGCCAGGCAGGAATGGATTTTCCTCCTCGCTGTTTTGAGTCTGAAGAATATGACAGAAGGAGACTTTAGGAGGGACACAGGCTCAAGAGCAAATGGGTAGTTCTGAGCTATAAGCCCCCTGCCCCTCCCCAGCACCTGCTTGCCTCTTTGAAAGTTTGTTGCAAGCTTGCCTTAAACTTGATGCAATTCCATTAAGTGATCAGTGAGTGGCGTGAGAGGTGGCCGCATTTGGCTGCCATTCAAAAAGGTGGGGATAGGGTGAGACGGGTGAGATTACATGCTGTCGAGTAGAAATAGCTATACAGTTAATGTCCCTCTGTTGGTTAAAATCGTGGAAGATGTGGTTGGATTATTAAAGATTCCACAGTAGCCTTTTATTTTGGTGGCCCCAATGAGCCCTGCCTCCTGATACTCATGTCCTTATTTAGTTCCTTCTGTTTGAATCTGGGCTAGCTTTGTGACCGACTTTAACCAGGAGGTTGTGATGAATGGCACTGTGCCTAGAAACCCAGGCAGTTTCCTCTTTTGAATTCTGGGGAAGCCAGCTGCCACGTAAGAGGTTGAACTACCAGGAACAAAGGAGAGAGCCTGAGATCACCACGTGAAGGAGAACGGAGACATCCAACCCACAGCAGAGTCCCAGGCCCAGACACGTGACATAAGTTGTCCCTTCTAGCCCGACCCCAGCTGTTGAAGCCACTCCAGCTGACACCCTATGGAAAAGAGACAAGCATCTCCATCAAGCTCGTCTCAATTGCAGAAGCATGAACAAGTAATCAAATGATTGTTGTTTTAAGTCATTAACTTTGGGATAATCTGTCACACAGCCAATAGGTAACCAAAAAAAGATTCCTTATTATTAACTGTTGTTTTGCTCTTCATAAATCCTCTTTGAGTTTAAATTATATTTCCAGAAATTTATGTTATCATGAAATTTGGTGGCAAGAGCAAGGGACTATGTTTTGTTTTGTTTTGTTTTTCTCCTTTTTTTTTTTTCCTGTGTCTCGCCATACCTATCACAGGGCCTGCCACGTGATTAAGAAACATTTGCTGAACGACTAAATGATTCCAAATTGTAGAGGGAATAAAGTCCAAAGTCTGGTCTGCCATTCCAGGCTTTCAACCTTCCTTTTCTTCTGTTACTCTCTTTGCTTCAGTCAGGTTTGGGTCCTTTCTCTTCCCTCAATGTGTCTTGGTCTCCTCTGCCCCTTCACCTTTGTTCTTTCTGAATTGAATCCCCTCTCCTGCTCACCTGTGCACACCCACATGGACACACACACATTTCACATGTATAACTTATCCGTACTCCAATGCCGAGGTCAAAGGCCTGTTCCTCCCAATCAGGGAAGAGCTTGAGTGTCTGAATTCCCAGAACATTCTAGCAATATTATGCCACTTATATCTTATCTGAAAGGCTTTTTTCTTTTTCCCAGTATGTCTTTTTATATTTTTTTCCTGTTAGATTGAAGCTATGGAAGGCAGGGCTCTATCTTGTACATCATTTCCCTGGTGATTGCAAAAGTACTCAGTAAATGAATGTTGATTGGGGGAAAAAAGTCAGAAAGTCATCTGAAACTGTCACACCTTCCTGGGAGGAACCCATTTTGACAAATGAGGGTTGTCGATTTCATTCCTTATAACCAATCTGCAGGTTACTTTTATGCTTGTGCATTTCAAGTTTCCCCTTCCCCATGTTTATTTGAATGCCAACCCAAAGGTTGTTTTGACATTTCTTAATTTTGAACATTATTGAGCAGTTGAATGAAAGAAAAAAGGAATGTTCCCGTGCCCTACCCCCATACTAAGTGCTCAGCATAGAGCTATGCTTGGTCCCCTGTGTCCCGGTCCTCATGAGATGGGTCTTTCTTTTTTTCTTTTTTTCTTTTTTTTTTTTTTTT